>NC_142443.1:24087878-24239393 GCF_059453495.1 Arachis ipaensis
AGAAAAAAACACACAAAAAAAGATAATAAAAGAAGATGAGAAGAAAAAAAAAAAAACGCACGACACTTAATTAGAGACTTGATTTAAAAAACATTTGAACCACTAATTTTATTGTTATTTCACCGTCCATTATAAAACTTAATCAATTCTTTTTTTTATTTTGGTAATTCAAAACTTAATCAATTTTAACTAAAATAACTACCTATATAATCCCTCCCCTTCAGATCCGGCCCACCAAAAATATAAATAAATAGTCATAAAGGAATTATCCCAAGGAACAATCTTATTGAGCCTGAAGATGAAGATGAATTTAAGTTCCAAATTCAAAGTTCGGTTTAAAGGAAAGTCAAGATTCAAAAGGTGGCTTTACTCATTGCCAGAAATTAAGCCTGAAACCTAGTACGAAGATATTAGGTTTGATGATGATACTTATCTTCATCTAGTGGTTCTGCATTTGACTCTTGGCCCTATCCCTTTCCACACGTACATACATTCATTCGTTCGTTCAATCATCAGCTTCGTTCTTTTGATTCTTTTCACTGTTTTGGTAGAATCTTCCTACCTTGCAATGCCATGCTATGCCTTTATTACTTCAATTGATCTTAATTTTTTCAACCTTATCAAACCATAGGTTCGTTAGATTATATATATGGGTAAAAAAGTCAAGTGTTGTACAATTAATCTCTATTTAAACTTTGTAGATTAATGGATGATTGTCGTAACAAATCGATTGAATTGAATCAAAACTCTTGAATTCGTGATTTATATATCCAACAAAATATGCCATAATTCTTTCTTCTTGTGGCAATGCACCAACTCACAGAAACATGGATGACTAGGAATACTCGCATCCTTTTACACGTGAACGTTTGCAATATTCTATTAATCAAATCCTATTGTCATACAATCTTATCCATAACAAAAAGTAAGTTTCTTAATACCACAATATATTAGTCCAATTTACCCACACAGATGAATTAAAATTAAACCTCTAAACCGTGTATTTTTTAGAATTAAAAAAAAAAGTGTTAGGAGACCAGCAAATTTTATTTGTAATTTATAGCCATCAATTAATTATCATTGGTATTTTTAATAGTGTGAAATTTCATCCAATAGTGTAAAATTACTCATTTTTTTTGTTGGTTAAGTGTTAACCAAATTTTAATAAAAGTACTGTACTAAGACTTTTTTAAAAAAAAATTAAACACAATATTACACTATTTAACACTATAGCCAATATTTAATATAATAAAAAATCAAAATTTAAAAAAAATAAAAACATCTAAAATTTAATAAAAAATTCTAAATTTAAATTTAACAAAAATTATACTTATTTATGTAGCAATTTATTATAATATTAACTAAAATTAATTATTATAATATTAATTTTTTAATATAATTCAAAATAAAATAATCTAAAATCATATTTAAATATTGTCAATGACAATGACAATGACAATATATGGAGTAAGAGCACTTTTAATATACCGTAACTGAATTAATTTAAAATTAAATTTTTTATTAAGTATAATCTTTTAAAATGATATTAATATCAATAAAAAATAATATTATTTGAAAAAAAATAATAAAATATTACTATTTGTGTAATATTATAATATTGTTAAATTGAAAAAAAAAACAAAATATTATTATTTATGATGCACGGAAATTGACATGGACACAGAACATACACGACACGAGATACGTCGATATGTAGATTTTAAAATTTTACAAGACACGAGGATTTGATAAATCGTAATGATATTTTGATATTTTATTGATATTCAAATATAAATTAATTTTAATACCTTATTTTAATTATATTAAGTATTTAAAATATTTTTTATTTTAATAAATAATAATAATATATACTATATCTAAATTTATTTCAAAAATATATATTAAAAATAAGATTGAGCACACTGATATGTACTAATATTTAGATATGTTTAAATGTATCTAAATATTTTTTTATTTTTTATTAAGAGACACAATAGATACGCATATCAAATAGTAAATGTCATATACACACAGACACAAAGCGAAATCTCCATACTTTATAAATGATCACACATTATCACACATTGAATCGCAAATTAATTTTTAAGATACATAATGTACCATTTTGTAAAACTCAAAATAAAACTAAACTAAAACTATGCATTGAAAATACTCTTATAGAATAGTCCTATCCCATGAACACGAATTGAGTTTGTGGCTACCAATGTTGTGGTTATTAGCTAAAAAGACCACACCAAACATTTGAAAAGCAACCTAACATTGGAATTGTAAACAATTGTATATCAATTGATGCTAAATCTTCCAAAGTACAAAACGTGATTCATGTGGCTCACACCACGGCCGGTGCAGCCAAAAATTGTGTACATCTTCAAACTAATTAAAATTCCAAAGACTAGTAATTTAGTGCAATCACAATTTTTCCCCCCTTTTTTTCCACCTTTGGATGCATTGAATTCTTTTTTTCTCCACTCTATCTCCAGCCGAAAAAGAGGACCACCAAGAAAGAAAATTACAACCCAACCCTTTTCTCAATGCAAGACATTTCTTTCTTGGAATCTTGCAAAAGAATCCCTATTTACACCCCCCAATTGCACCTCAACAAATAGTCAAAAATTCAATACACTTTCTTTTAGTTATTTAACATCTAGTCCCTCACCCTGGTTCATTGCCTGAACCCGAACCCAACCGGTTGAACCGAGTACCTACTAAACCCGTAAGGATCTAATTGGTTTGAGAATGCTTGTGTGAAGTCATTCGGGTTCGGTCCCTGCTGAAAGAATGCGGATTGAGTCTTCACACCGCTCTGAACCTCCTCTTCTATCTTTGCTGGCACCAAATTGGAATCCACGTGGCACACTGAAGGGACAAAGAGGTCATTTCCGTAGTTAACAATCCCCTGCTGGGCCTGGCCCAAATCGTTCAGAATCCCCGGCCCGGAAGCCCAGTCCAAGAAACTACCGGTGCCGGCTACGAGACCCTGTTGCTGTTGCTGTTGGAGTAGGCCGACCTTGGTGTCTTCTTGGTGATGGCGCTGCTGCTGCAGCGCTCTTAAGGAGTTGACACGTGGCAAGGCGAAGCAACGGTCGTCGATCTCCGGCAGGGACTCGAGCACCTCGTCGAGGTGGGAGGAAGAGGAGTTTGAAGAAGATCCGTTGCTGTATTGCGTGGCATATTGCTCGCTACTCGAAACGACGCCGTTTGGTACCTTCTGCTGTGCGCTTGAATTCTTCTTGTATATCCGGCACAGAACCCAATCGTCAAGCTGCATAACAATACAACAATTAATTTTCAGTTTCACTTTCATGCTTTTACAAATTTAATTAATTTTTTATATTAAATAAAAATGTTAATCAATTACCTTGGTGCTCCCGTTCTTACGGGTAGAGTCTAGGAGGCGATACTCGTGCATGATCCAGTTTGTTTTGGTGCCTTTGGGTGCCTTACCAATGTAGAAAACCAGAGCTTTCTTGATACCAACTTTCCTTCCTTCGGTCGTGATAGTCTTATCGGTCCCGGTGGCTTTCCAGTAACCCGACCCGGCTACCCGATTGGGTCGCGAACCATTCGGATACTTCCTATCCCTCGGACTAAAGAAGTACCATTCTTTCTCGCCGAAAATTGCCTTACCTGCACCATGAAAACACAATTACACCGTAAGAAACATTGTCCAGAGATTAGAACTTAGAATATAATAACTAAGAGGGAAGATATAGTTAGCTGATTACTTGGAAGAACCCAAGGGTCGAACTTATACAAATCAATTTCGCCAATGATTTCCAGGGAGAAATGGTGGCCAGCAACCTTGCGGCACAGATACTGAACGAGAAGCTCCTCGTCCGTCGGATAAAATCGGAAACCCGGCGGTAAACTCAATTGCGAGAGAGGGTCTTTCTCTTGAATTCCCATTTTGTTTTAATCTTCTTCAGATAATCAAAAAGCTAGATTCTCGAAAATCAGACCGTAGTAAATCTCCTCTTCTTTTTTTTTCTCCTTTTTTCTTTTCTTTTTCAGTAACTGGAAAACAGAGGGAGGTATTTATAGGGAAGACAGGAGAAAGAGATAAGTACGGTAATGTTGGGGTGTGGGGACCACTTGAGTTACTGTCCTGTCAGATTGCGCCACGTACCCTCTACTCATAAAGCATTCTCTGCGGCCGACCTTATCTGTTACCGGTACGGTTCAATCGTTTCGGTGGGTGCATTGTATTGGATTTTCTGTCACAACGTAAAATAAAGTTTAATAAAATAAAAAGTGAAAATATAAAAGTACCAATATTTCTTTCACACCTATATACTGTTACACACGTCACTACCTCAGTTTGATTTGATTTATATTTTTTTTTCTTAACAAAATTTCTGTTACTAGAAAATGTTTTATAATTATTATATCATGATGAATTACATTTTTTGATAATGCAAGGTGATGTCAACACGTGAAATGGATATTTAGTAGTAACGTGAAGAAAGAAGAAGAATATCCGAAGAACAATTAAGAAATAAATTCATATTTTATATACGTTTTGATAAATACCGGCGATAATGATGATGATGATTCATGCTTTTGAAATTGAAAGCTGAAGCCGTATAATTTTCTAGTGGTGACTAGTGTTGTAAAAATCTAAGGGTTGAATTCAAACTTTCTATATATATGTGTGGCACACGTAAGTATGAGATCGTGCTTAGAACTCATTTCTTTAGAAATGAGCAGAAAAAGAAAAAACACTAAACAAGTTCACAATTAAGTAACTAGTTAATTAGTCACTGTATTGAGTTGAATAACAAGAATATAACTATTTTAAAATATATCATAGACTATCTTATTTGATGACACATTCTCAGTAATTATTATTTCTTAACGCATAAAAAAAAAGTTGCATTGCCTTTGGTAATTGGCACAATATATACGCTTTAATCAATTTTTTAATAAAATCGTTTAACCATATATGCCAGCACAACAAAAACAACCACCCATTCCCCCACATAATAAAAAGCATGAACCATACATGTACATATAATTTTTTTCTCTTTTTCATTTTAATACCTGCCTAGTAATAATATAAAAAAAATAATCTTCGAGATCATTCCGACACGTGTAAATCCAGGAGGGGTGTTCTAGAAGCATGATTTTGCTATCCAGTTTCTGACACTCTCGAGATCTGGGAGCGAATTCTTCCACAGAAATCTTTGTCTGTCAGATCAACTTATTTTATTTTTAATTTTAATTTAACATCCCAATAATTAGGAGTAGTATAATTGTTGGGCAATTTACCAAATTAAAATGATTGGATGTAAGCTTTACCAAATTACAACAATTGGAATTTGGTTACCATTTTGCGTTGAATCAATTTATATAGAAACCGTGGGAGCCAACCACGGATTCCAAATGCACATAAACCGTGGGAGGTAGGGAGGTTTTATGATCAAACCATTTTGTATGTAAACCGTGGTAGGCAGCCACGGTTTACGTGAAGAGAATGTGAAGCATAAACCGTGGTAGGCAGCCACGGTTTATGAGTAAATGCTTTCGAACATAAAACCCTAAAGGCAGCCACGGTTTATGAGTGAGTAGTATAAATAGCAAAGCCGTGGCTGGTGAGGGCGGATCATTTGTGAGTTTTGTGAGTGAGGGGAAGGTTGGTGGGTGAGAGGGGAAAAAAAATTTTTTTTGTTAAGTTGCTGGTTTGAGAAGTTGAACCGGTTTAGTGGAGAACCGATGGAAGAAGAAGACCGGATGTACCGGTTAAACCGCGTTGCGCATGTGGCTGGATTTATCGACCAAGAGGTTGGTTAAACCGGCTTTTTATTATTATTTTTGGTTTAATGTTCTTATCATTAATGGTAAATGTTAAATTAATATTTTAACAGTTATAATAGAATTTTTTGCTGTTATCATGATAGTGAGTATTTTATATTTATTGAATTTGTAATTTATATTGTTGGCAGAAATAATTTTTTAGGTTTACGTGTTAGTAGTATTGTTAGTGTTATTTTCTCTATTGTTGTTATGCTTAGGGTTTTTTATTGATATTACTGTAAATTGTTGCTGTTGTTGTCTGTTGAGAGTTCGCTATCTTTCTTTTTACAGCCTGTTAGGGTTATTAGTGGTGTGAGAAGACAACAGAATATGCCTTTACACGAGCGTATCATACCGTATCTAGAGACGGCAGGCTTATATCACTTGGCTAGGCTGAACAGTCAGTGGTTCTGGGTTGATGAGCCTCTACTTAGCGCATTCATTGAGAGGTGGCGTCCTGAGACCCACACATTTCACATGCCCTTTGGGGAGTGTACGGTCACCTTGGAGGACGTGGCCTATCAGCTGGGTTTACCGATTGATGGTGAGCCTGTGAGTGGGTGCCTTAGTGAGTTTGAGAATTTCATGGAAAATGGAAGACCGGCATGGGTGTGGTTCCGTGAGCTGTTTGGGGAGTTACCTCCGCAGAATAAAGTGAAGCAGATGACAGTGTGCTACACATGGTTCCATGAGCGGTTTCGGGTTTTGCCAGCAGATGCTACTGAGGACATCGTGCGTATATACGCGAGGGCCTATATTATGATGCTGTTGTCATCTCAGCTGTTTGCGGACAAGAACGCCAACCGTGTCCACCTTCGCTGGTTGCCTTATGTGGCATCGTTGGATGACTTGGGTAGATATAGCTGGGGCTCGGCCGCGCTGGCGTGGTTGTACAGATGTCTTTGTCGTGGAACAAACAGAAATGTTGTCAACTTGGCTGGGCCACTTCAGCTTCTACAGTCTTGGATCTTCTGGAGATTTCCTTGTCTGAGGCCAAGTGATTTCAACGGATTCGGGTTTCCACTTGCATCCAGGTAAAGAAATATGATGCTAGAGTTTGAAATTGTTCATTTACATGTCCCATTAGATGTTATGACATTCTTTTAATTGAACTTGTAGGTGGGCTCAGTATCTACCGAGGAACGATGCAGTAGATCAGAGAGTGGTGGCTGCACGCCTTTCTTTGGATAGATTGCGTGTGCATGATGTGAGTAATTTACTTGTAGTTCATTCAGTTTTATTTTGCCTGTTATAGAATTTGTTTTACGTAAAGTTTCATTACGTGATATAGATCGTGTGGGAGCCCTATTCCACTCCGGATGTCGCAGCTATTGTTCATCCAGAGATACTACTAGACCAGCACCGCAGGCTATGGACGGCAGTTACCAGTCTCATTTATTTTGCTGCGATTGAGTGGCACCAGGTGGATAGGGTTATGCCTCAGTTCGGCGGGGTTCAGCATCTCCCTCGTTTGCCGCTTAACATAGACTGGCTTCATGCGAAGGACGGCAGGGGTGGAGATAGGTGTTTCCCCTCATATTATCGGGAGTGGCATGAGTATTGGCAGGCTCGGCATGCCTCAGTTTTACCCGTTGACCGAGTTGCTGATCCTGGGCCATCAGCTGAGTACCTGGACTGGTGGTGTCGTGTGGCGCACCGATTTCTATCCCCAGAGGTTGCATTTCAGGATCCCAGGCCTATTGTGTTGACTGAGGAGGCTCGTCATAGAGGGTCATCGCAGGCACCTCCTATGGTGCAGGTTGTCGACAGACCGGACAACCGCCGCGTGGACAGGCGTAGGCGTATCGGCACACGTACTACGGATCGAGAGTGGCGATGGCTGGCCGACCAGTTAGATGAGGGGCAGGGTGTTGGTGGTCAGGGAGGTGATATTGATCATCGTGTTCCGAGACGTAGGGCCAGACGACATGGTCAGCGGGATGGTGGTGGACGTGCCCGTGGTAGAGCACCATCTGGAGAGTATCACAGTGGTCAGGATGTTGTTGGTGAGGACATTGGTGGTGTGGGCACAGGGATGGATCAGGGTACGTACGAGGTGGGGGGTTCTTCTCAGATGTTCGCCGACTTTACTACGGCGGCCGTCGGCATGGACATTGATGATCCTGTGAGTCAGTCAGAGTTCTTCAGAGATATAGCAGACATCTTGGGAGGGGATGATGGCACTCATTATAGGCCACAGATGGATGAGGGACATTCACAGTTTGCCGAGCACCAGCCACATGTTCAGGATGTACAGCCAGGTTTGCCGGTTGACCTGAACGAGCCTGCGCCTTCACCGTTGGACCCATGGTTCGCGTTGGGAGGTACCCCAGCTTCGGCTTTCAGCGTAGTTCCGCCACAGGCACAGGTGGCACAGGTGGATGAGAGACCACGGAGGGCTCGTCGTGCTCCTTTATGCGGCACTGGAGGTCACCTTATTGGTGAGTTGCAGGATGACGACAGTGACACGATCGAGGACTCTGATTAGTTAGCTATGTATGTCCCATTTGTCTATGTCCTTTCTTTCCTTATGTACTTGGATTAATGTTTAAACATTTGTTATGCTTTCTGGTGTGGTATCTTAAATTGATGTATCCTACTATTAAGTATGATTAATGATGTAGTCGTTTCTAATTTATTTGTCTAAACAATACAACGACATTAACACTAAATTAGGCTTTCTTAATATACCAAGTCAAGAAACAAATATTCTTACAGGACGATACATAAACATGTGAATAACAACAATGCTACTTATAAGACTGAAATTAAACATACATTGATAACCCAGCATCAACCTAAATAATACAACCTAATGATCCCCGCCAGCAGTATCTCTTCGCTGGCCACAGTTCCTCCGCGTGTGACCTGGCTGTCGACAGAGCCCACAGCGCTTGGGCTGGTTCTCAGCAGATCGATCCATGGGACCACGGATCCTAGTTGCCTTCGGCCGACCTTCCCTGGCTCGCCTCATGTTAGGATCAGGAATGATAGTAGGCCCGGCATATGGTGGCCATAGCCCTTCTGGTATGGGCGGGACAAACCCGTTACTGTAAACTTTGAACACCTCACTCATACGATACACCTCATGCACATATGCTGCCCAATTAAGCCGGGAGTGGGCGCAACAAGCAATGGCGTGACAGCATGGATAATGGAGGGCCTGAAAGTACCCACAATCACATGTGTGATCCTTCAGCGAGACCCTGTAGCTACCCAAGGAGAAGTTTCCAGTCGGTGTAGTCTCAGCAACCGTGTACTCCGACTGGTGCCTGTCGTACAACGTGACGGTGAAGCACCTTGACTCTCTTATGTTCCTTTCAATACCCTTGACGAATGCCTGACAAAACTCTTGTCCAGCTCCAAGTTGCGCCTCTGCTGTTTGTCCCCGGATAACGAATAGCTCAGCAAGCCTTCCGTATGTGGACTTAACCAACGACGTGACCGGGAGGTTGCGAGTTCCCTTCAAGACGGAGTTCACACATTCACTGATGTTTGTTGTCATGTGCCCGAACCGTCTACCGCTATCCTGGTGTTGCGTCCACTTCTCATACTCCATCCGGTTCGCCCAATCACACATTGCCGGATTCTCTGTACGCATGATGTCGAACCAGTAATAGAACTCTGCCTCAGTTTTTGCGTACGCAGCATTAACCAGCATTCTTCTCGCATCTTTACCTTTGAAAGAAAGGCTGAAATTTGCTGCCACATGGCGGATACAGTACGCCCGATAAGCACGTGGGGGCAACCAACCATTCACGGGATCCTCTAGTGCAGACTTGATACCGTTGTGCCTATCCGAGATAACAAGGATACCCTCCTGTGGAGTCACGTGCCTTCTCAAGTTGGACAAGAAAAATGCCCATGACTCGGCATTTTCTCCCTCCACAAGGGCGAATGCTATGGGGAGGATGTTTGAGTTCCCATCCTGTGCAATCGCCAGCAGTAAGGTGCCTCCATATTTGCCGTACAAGTGGGTACCATCAATACTCACAAGCGGCTTGCAATGTTGGAAGGCCTCAACGCAAGGTGGAAATGTCCAGAACAGACGGTGAAAGTACACTGTTGACTCATCAATCTGGTCCCCAACTATAACAGGAGACGTCTGCAACACAGTAACTGTCCCGGGCATCGTCAACTCCACGCCTAGCATCCAACGTGGCAATTCGGCATAAGACTCTTCCCAGTCTCCATATATTTGTGCAACTGCCTTCTGTTTTGCTTTCCAAACCTTCCGGTAACTGGGTTTGAAGCCGTAATCAGCTTCAGTCGCTTGTTGCAAGACCTTGATCGGTACTGCAGCATCCGCACTAACCAACGGAAAAATCCTCGCACAGATAACGTGGTAATCAAGCTGACGGTGATCACTGGAAACAGATGTTGCTAAGCAAGTGTGCGGACCGTTGTACCTCCTAACCTCCCAAGTTCCCTTCCGTGCACGGAGCGAAATCCGAATCAGCCAACTACAACTTTTGCCGAAATCCTTGCACCTTCCATGATACTTCAAATGGTCCGATTCCATCACTCGGTACTCAACACCTCGACGGATGCTGTAGTCCTTCACACTAAGAATAGCTTCTTCTTTACTCTGGAAGGATTGCCCAATCTGAAATTCGGTTGACGAACCACCTACTGTAGCAACTCCGGCCGTATGTTCACCCAGAGCCTCCAAGTTTAACGTCGAGAAGTGTGGAGGGTAATGCTGTGTGCCGGAACTTGAAGGACCTTCTTGTGCTTGTGGATTGGCACCGGTGTCATCGTCGCTGTCCCCAAAATACAAATTTACAGGCTCCTCGCCAGAGTCATCGTCCCGCATTGCATTCTCTACTCGATCAGGTACCCCGATTTCTTGATGTTCATCATCTGTGGCACGACCTGATTCCCCCAGAAATGCCTGTTGCAGGACCCCTTCATTAGGGGAACGTGCAGTTGGAACTGCAACCGCTGGTACCAGATCAGCCGCAAAAGAAGGAGAGGCAACCTGCGGAACAGAAAACCGGTTTGCTGGCGCCGAGCAAGACGCACCGCCAGCGGCAGTCGAGCTATGAACAGGATTCGATGCCCCAGAACTATCCAGAGTTGCCTCCAACTTCGCATACAACTCGTGTATTCTGAGCTCAGGAAAACTCCTCACGCAATGAAATAGAACCCTAATATCTTCGTCAGTCCCTAACACGAATGTATCATACATCACACCGCTGGAAACTACAGCGATGGGAATCTTGTAGAAGATCTTCTTCACAACCTTGCTCCCAAAAACTCCAAGCTTCTGCAAGATGGTGCTCTTCAAATCTGACAAACTGTTTGACGAACTAACAAATACACTCAACGGTTCTCTATCAGTGAACTTCACACCATATTTTTTGCTTTTTTTAATTTTTCCAGAGCAATGCACTAAGACAAGAACACTCTCTCCCTCACTTGACATTGTGATAATGATCTCCTCAGCAACTTCATTCTCACTCGAATATATATAGATTTTCATTATACATAAACCGTGCTAGGTTACAAGGTTTTATGATCATTGAATGCCCTTCATAAACCGTGGTTGCCAGCCACGGTTTATGCTTTTTCTTCTTCATAAACCGTGGCTACCACCAGCGGTTTCTGCTTTTCATTAATAAAGTGTAAACCGTGGCTGCCTACCACGGTTTACATTGTGCATTTCCAACTCATAAAACCTTGCTGCCTCCCACGGTTTATGTGCATTTGGAATCCGTGGTTGGCTCCCACGGTTTCTATATAAATTGATTCAACGCAAAATGGTAACCAAATTCCAAATGTTGTAATTTGGTAAAGCTTTCATCCAATCATTTTATTTTGGAAAATTGCCCATAATTGTTAATTATTTTTTTTCCCAATTTTTTAAAGGATAAAATAAGGTACGAAGTGAAGTCATATTTCACGCGTGGGTTTAAACCACGTCGGCAAAAAGGAGAGAACGCGGGAAGGGTGGACACGTGCTGGCACGTGTCTTGTCAGAGAGTGTGAGTTAGGCTGAAATTTTGTTAGAAAGAAGAAATAAGCGAAAATGAAAGCACTACAAATATGTAACTCGTTGCGGTGGCCACCACCATTGATCGACACGTAAACCCTCCTTTCCTTTTTCTCACTTTTCGTCTAATTTGTTGTTTCTTTCACTCATCAACAACTCCCACAACCATGTAATATGACTTTCTCTTTTTTTTTTTTTCCTTTTTTTTTTGGGGCCTCATGTAATATGTGCGTGTAATTTTAGTTGTGGGCGTGGCCTTATGGACATTTTTTGTTTTTACTTTTGATACAAAAGAATAATGTGCTTAAAAAATAAGAAAGATAATACTTTTCTAAAAAATATTAACTTGTCATTAAATATAAAAAAAGTAAAGTATCATTTTTGTTCCTAACGTTTGGGGTAAGTCTTATTTGTGTCTCTAACATTTAAATCGTCCTATTTATATCTTTAAAGTTTATAAAAGTGATTCAGTGTTATTCTATTATCAATTATACTAACAAATCAGATTATATTTTTCAATTATTCTCACTTAGATGTATTCATTCTCAATTATGTCTCATTTGGATGTGTTCGATTTTAATATTATACCCATTATTTGTGTTTAGATTCAATTATGTCCCTAGAAAAATGAATTATGTAAATGTTGTAGAAATTAATTTCAACATTTGATGAGCTATTTTTCGGAGTAGATCATCGATTCTATCACAGACATTTGTATTCTAACTTCAAGAAGAGATTTTTAAAACTCAAACTAAAGTGCTCATGATGTGTAATTGACGGCAGGATAACATTGAATCACTTTTACAAACGTTAGGAATACAAATAGGACGATTTAAATGTTAGGGACACAAATAGAATTTACCCCAAACATTTGGGACAAAAACGATATTTTACTCTATAAAAAAAGAGAAAATAAATTAAAATAGTCAAATTTAAAATTTTAAATCTTAAGATGATATAAAATATAATAAATAAAAAATTAAAATTTAATTAATTAACATAAAGTAAAATAATAATATATATATTTTAAATAAAATAATAATGGAATTTATTATTATTATTGTAAATTTAATTAAAAATATTAAATGTATATAAAAAAATCAGTTACTAAATAAAAAATGATATAATTGTTAAAAATAATGTGTTAAATTTTGTTTGTATAAAATTATTGTGGGTATTGAAGGAGGTAGTTTTCATGTCAAAGGATAGGGTTGTGACGTGGTTGGTCAAGGTCAATAATATATTTGGGAGAGGGGGTGTGTATATAATGCACTCGATTCTTCTTCATTGATTGGTGACGTTTTAGATTTATGTGGTACGTGGATTTGAGATGGTGAAAGAAACAAAGGGGATCGGCATGTTTTGGTTTATTGGTTGGGCATTTAATTTGGTCAAAACACATTAGTGTAAAAGAAAATAAAAAGTTAGATAGTGAAATATATAAATAAAAAATGATTTCGTCAAGTAAATTAGTTAATAATACAAAATATAAATTCTTATTTAAAAATATTTAAAACATACTGTTTTATTTGATTTTTTGTAATTTTAATAGGGTATCAAATTAAATTTATCAGAATCTCAGTTCGAACAAAAAATACGATTTTTCTAAAAAAAAATGGGTTCGACCATAAAATTACTTAATATTTATGTTAAAAAAATACTCAATAATATTAAACTATGACAAATAACATAAAAAATTACAACAAAAGAAAATAAATAAAATAAATAAAAACTTTAAATAAATAAAAAAAATAAAAATAAAATTAAAAAAATAACAATAAAATATAAAAAACAAAGAAACGAAAAAATGAATAAAAAAAATAATAAAAATAAAAATAAAAATAAATCCCAAATACTCACATATACTTACACTTTGTAATTTTCTTTAGCGTCAGGAAATCAAATGTGGATTTCTAGCTAGTTGTATATCCTTTTTTCTTTTATCAGATTTTTTTTCCTCACTAAATTTTACTAAAAGATACTTTTTATGAGACATTATCTACATAAACTCGAATTATTGTTTTGTTAAAGTTCTGTGGTTTGTTAAAAGATATCTTTTAAGGTTTTTTGTTGTTATTTAATCAACCTTTGCAAATCTTCTTCCTTGTACTTTCTGCTTCGTTCTTTTTTAATGTCGAATTTTCACCCAATATCCAAAAAAATGACGAGTTAATATTTATAAAAGAAATTGATAAATACCTGAAAAACCCTATGTTAAATGTTGTTAAGGGGTGAATGGAAGAGAAAATTTGTCCAATAAGGAAAATAAATTTGTCACTTTTAAATTAGTATATAATAAACTACTTTATCTCTGTCTAGAAACAAGACTTTATGGCACTTAAATTAAAATTACAAATTAAAAAAAAAAATGCACGTGTTGGGGTTTGGTGTGTGGCTTTTGTGAATCATATGATACATGGCGGTGGTGTTTTGACAAGTATACCAAAAATTAAGATCGATTTATAAAGTTGACAAATTAATATGAAAATGTTGAAGATTTGTTAGTATACTATACAAGTGTGAAGTGTGGTCAATATATAGAGGGTGTGTCACATTTATGCACTTTTGACATTATTATTTATCATCTCAAGTTGATATACACAGATATACATGAGAAAAATAGGGCTCGTTCCACGTGCACATTAATTAATCCGATGAGAGATAGAGTTCGAAAGTTCGGTTTTTGTGAGGAAAAAAAAATCAAAAATAAAAAAAATGACAACAATGATGAGGGTTGAGACAACGATTTCTCTTTGGGCACCTACCACTACATGCTATACTCTACTAATTTCTTCGAAGTAGATGATAAATATTGACATTTAAATTTGCATATACTATTAATGTGATAGCGTCAAAGCTTGATTAATATATAAGGTGTTAAAATTCAAATTTTGCTTCTCTTTCTCTTTCTAATTTTGTTCATATTCACATCAATCCCGTTACCGTACCCTTTTCTTGCATGCTTCCTTTAACTTGACTAGTATTAGAATTGAAGAAAAATCAAACGGTCAATTTTGACGAGGATTATATATATTGTTGCATTTCTAACCTTTACCATAGAGCTTGGTCAATTCTATGTTCAATCACATTTTCCTTGATATTATTCTCGTATAAAAAATTTCAACTATGTTACAAATATATTAAAATCAGTAAAATACATATTAAAATATAAAATATATATTACAAATAAATTAAATAATGTCTATATTTATACCCATATATATTAACTAATTTTAGTGACTAACTATTTTTGGTTATTAGCGGCCACCAGCCATCATCAAATTTAAAGTGGATTTTGAATTCAAGATTTAATCTCATGCTAAGTGTGTGTGAGTTTCATTATTACATTTCTCTTTTGGTGTCTTCAAATGAAATGTGTGATATTTATTAGTATACTTATATGTATAAATGTCTTCAATATTCAGATTTTTTTTTTAATTATTTCGCAATAAACTTGAATAATAGTCCTTTCGAAATTCAAAGATGGGATGGTCGTGTCAAACTTTAATAAGATTTTGATATACACAGAAAGTAAAGATAGACTTTTATAATATAACTGAATATTTTTATCAATATATAGTTAATCAGAAATATTTAAAAATATTAACTAAAAAATAATATAAGTTGTTAAACAAAAACTATTAAATTATTCAAAAATATTAGTCAATATAAATTAAAATTTTTGTTTTTAACTTTTTTATTTTTAAACTAGTATTTTTACCCGTAATAATTTTATGGGAATATAAATTTTTTAAAATTATGGTTCATTTTGTCCTGACAATATAGATTATGCATGGCACAAAAGATTTATAAAATCAATCTATTTTTATAAAAAAAGTCGTAGGTTGACAAAAGTCTCGACTAAGAAGACTAAGGTCTATGTAAATAAAAAATCAAATAATAAAATTTTTAGTTATTATTTTTATATGAAAAGTCTAATTTAACGTGTATACTTTTACATTTAATTAGGTGTTAAGTCTGTTGCACAAATAGAAATAATTAATTTTATATTTGTTATTTAAAAATAATATTTTTCTCTCTGTATATAAAAATATAATTAGATATTAGCAGAAAAAATTATATTGATAGTTATAAAATTAACTCAAAAATAATTTTTTTTAAACAATTGAATCTTAATTCTAACTTTTAATTGTAACATTAGTATTTTTTTAAAATTATATGTAATAAATATTTGAAAGAAGAGAAATAAAAATATAGATTAAAAAGATAAGCGGTAAAAATTTAAAACTAACTAAAAAAACTAAAAAAATATGGATGTAATAATAATATTTTTTATTTTAATTATATTATTTTGTTAATTTTATTTTCTGTAGAATAGAAAAGTAGAAAAAAATAGAGAATGAGAGAAAATAGAGAAAAAGATAAAGATAAAGAATGAGAGTGAGGGTTTGTTAATTTTGTAAGAAAAATTTTATTTTAATTGTAATAAAAAATATCGGATAACATATTTTGATTTGTCAAATTACTAATATAAAATATAAATTATATATAGAGTAAAAATGGTAGAGAGAAATAGAAAAATGGAGAGAGGTAGATGAGAAGAGAATTTATTAATTTTGGAGGAAGATATTTTCTCTCAATTTTAATAAGAAAGTGTCATATAACACATTTGGTTATTATATATGATACATAATATAGGTATATTTCAATTACAATTTCAATTTTAATATTTCAATTTTAATTTTAATGCAATTAAAGAATGTTATGTTGCACATTTTGATTGTTAAATTTATACTTAGCCATTAATAATGATATATAAAAGAGATAGAGTGGTTGAAGAAATGAGAGAGATAGAGAAAGGAAAAGGGAGGAGGGAAAGACTTTTTAATTTTAGAGGAAAAGATTTGATTTTAATTGCAATGAGGGAGTGACATGTGGCACATTTTGGTTGTAAAATTAGTAGAAATGAAAAAAAAATTCTTTAATTTTGGAGGGAAAGATTTGATTTCAATTGCAATGAGTGAATGATATGTGACACATTTTAGTTGTAAAATTAGTAAGGAGAAGAAAAAAATTCCTTAATTTTAGAAGAAAATATTTAATTTTAATTACAATGAGAAAGTAGCATCTAACAAGTTATAAAATTAGTAACATAGATAAGTAAGGTTAAATAATTAAATTTTTAATTTATATTACTTTTTTTAAAATTATTTTACTTTTTTATATTTTAGATTTTAAATCATAAATTTTTAATCTAACATCTTAAACTATAAATACTAAATCTTAAAATTAATTAATATTAACTAATTAAAATTTGATTTTCTATACTTTCTTAATTTTTCATCAATGATAAAGTGTGAAAACAAAAAATTTTGGAAACCTAAATTATAGATTTAATAACAAGTAAACAAAATGAGTTGACTACGACCACTTCATTTTTCAGACTTTTGATCTCTCTCATAAATAACGTACATTTCACTCATGCAAGCTGCAACTACATAATTAAAGCAAGTGATTACAAAAAGAATAATGTTTGAGAGACAAACAAAAATTCATTCAAAACTGTTTAAATTTACTTTATATAATATTTATTAATTATCACTATAATAATAAATATTAAATAAAAAATTAGATTTTCTTTTTAATATTATCGTTACCGAAAAAGTACGTGATTGAACACTAACTAAGAACACAGTTTTTATTTTAATTTTTTGAGAAAAAGATAAATAAATTTTTAACTTTTTATTCTACGAATATTTTTGTCTTTAACCATTTGAAAATACTTTTAAATTCTTGACCTCTTTAAAAATTGGATATATACATCCCTATCTGTTCATATGAATTCATCAAATCCAACAAAAATGTCTAACATAATTCTCATTGTGTTGACCTAACCATTACAAATACACACATGAAATGGAAGTTTTTAAACCGAGACAAATTAGTCCCTCATTCCACAAAACAGTGCCGTTTCATAAGCACTCAAACAAGCATCACAAGGCCTCGGCAACAATGGCGTGGCAACTTTTGCATTGGAAACAAAAGCCTCGTCTTCTTCCTCTTTCTTCTTCTCGTGATCTAAATCGATCAAATCTCTGCCAAACTCCAACCTTTGCAGCTCCATAAGCTTCTCGACCAAACCCTCCTTAAGCATGACCTCCACCACTTCCTTCTTTCCAAATTACCTAATCTCAAGCACACAATCCATTCTGAAAACCCTTATTTCCAACTTCTCGCAATCCAAAAACTCAATGATATTCGGAATCTCACCATTAAATTCAATCTCATCCATAAATGGTGACTTGATTTACCTGATCAGAGAACATAGAGCCTCAATCAAACGCAACAAGCCCATACACACTAGAGCTCAAATGGTAGGACCTATGAGAATTTGCCCGATGAACACATCCTTGTTGAGGGATTGGAGCACTTAGCGTCAAAGATGGTCATAGAACCCCTTTTGACTTCTTTAGAGTCATAGAAAGGCTTCGCCTTTGTTACCTCTTCTGCTATTTTTGACTACTGTATACGACGGTAAAAGCATATGAAAAATAGAACAAAACTTAGAACAAGAAGCAGAACAACAACCCCAATTACAACACTAACAACCACCCATTTTTGAATTTCTAGAGTTACCGCTTGGTGAAATAGTCTCCACCGGTGGCGGCGGCGGAGACTCCGGCGGCTATATTTTGAGAGGAACAGAAATTGAGTAAAGTAGTAGACAATCAAAGTTTCAGAAAGCTCATTTGCATCCAAAACGGAGGGAGTGGATGCTCTTGTGATCGATCCATACTTGGATTTTGGACTCAATGGAGTTGGCGAGCTTGGAAACGGAGTGAGTGGAGAGTGTCGTGGGGAGAGGAAGGAAAAGAGGGAGTGAGAGCGGTGGTGGAAAGTGGTGGAATTTTGAAGGAACAGAAAGAGTGAGAGTTTGAAAGTAAGCTTGTTTGAGTGCTTATGAAACAGCACCGTTTTGTACGTAATTTGTTTCATTTTAAAAATTTTCACTCCACTTATATATCCGTAACGGTTAGATAAGTACAACGAGAGTTACGTCAAATTTTTTTGTTGGATCTTACGAATTTATATAAACAGAAAAATGTATATGTCCAATTTTTAAAGAGATAAAAACTTAAAAGTATTTTTAAATAATTAAAAACAAAAATATAATCAAAAGACATTTATTTTTTTTAAGTAAGTCCCAAATATACGCATTTATTTTATTTACTTAACTAAGCTACAAATTTTGGATTTAGATTTCTCTTCCTATTAAAAGAAGATAAAAGAAGAAGGAGAAGCAGCAGCCCTGATATTGAAAGTAGATTGCCGCTTACAAATATTATCTGCTGTGTCCCATTTCCGAAGACATCATTCACAAAAATGCAGGGTATATTCTGAACAACCCTAGGGAATGTTCTTTATGGAGTTATATTAAAAAAATGTATAAATAAATTTAACATGCGTGTGGCAATTTATAAACAATATTAATATTTGAAGTTACATTGTTTAGTCACATAATTAATACACATACACACGCTTTCATTTGATTCTAACTATAGAATTATTTAAAGGCATAAAGTTGACGGAGCTATCATATAAAGCACTTAATTCTTTCTCTGGCTAGAAATGGCACACATGCACATACATGTTTTTTTTAAGGTAGGAAATCTATGCTGAAAACCAGGTAGAAATTAAATCAAAACTAGCTAGAGATGGAGTAATATTTGACTTTCTTTAAATTTTATTTAATGTTGACATATATATACATTATTATTTAAAATTATTAAAATTTATATTTAAATTAAAACCGAATAGAGCGGATAAACATTATCTCACACATACACATACATACGTATGATTTAAAGTATTTTAATTTTAAATAAATGGACTACTATAACGTGTTAATCTTTCTCTACAGCAATAATACTTCATGAGGGGAAAAAATCCTTTAAATCCGTTGACAAATAAAACATTTATAATTTTTTTTATTATCCTAACACACTTATAAATTTATATGTATAATTAATTAAATGAATAATACTACATATACATCAAAATTGTCCATCAAAATTACCTACCAATATAAAATACATGTTAAAATATAAATACATATTAAAAATAAATTAAATCATATATATATTTATACACAAATATATTGGTGACTGATTTTAGTATACAAATAATATTTTTATAATTAAATAATTAAAGGTTTAATCAGGTTAGTTACTTATGATGGTGCACGCAGTTAACATATAATATATGTGAAGATAACAAGTATTATAAATGTAAATCTTACACTTATGTTGATTTAAACAAATTAGTTATCGTGTATAAAAATATGTACATATTTAACATTCACGAATTTTTTTATATTATATTATTATAAATAAATTTAATTATTTTTTTATTGTAGGTTTGATTATTATTCTATTTGATTAATTATGTTAGTAATAGATTATTTAATTAAAAAATATGAGAATTAATATGTATAAATATACATAAATATATTGTAACTGATTTTTAATTTATATAAAATATTTGTCTTTTAAAAAGTATTCCCTAATCCCTAACCATGATGATTAAAGTTAAGATAGATATTATTACATATGGTGTCTGAATGCATAGTATATGGGACAAAATAAAAATTAGTTAAGCAAAGTTGTATATGTATGTGTAAAGGGATGCATAAGACACATACTGATTAGCTGTAACATATCTTTGTGTATTTTGTTGGCGCCTAACAAATGAACATCAATTTGGTTGCTCGCCAAACCTTATTAATCAGTGCACGCACGAGCTCAATTCCATTCTTTATTTCATTCTTTAATTCTCTCTTTATTTATTTATTTTTCTGTTTATGGCTTGTAATCCAGAACGAAACTGAAAATTTGGTTTGGTTCCTTACTCGCAAAGTCGATAATCCAAATGGGAAAGGAAGCAACAAAACAAGCACACATGACTTTGTTTCTTTTTCATTGATACATACAAGTTGGCATTCATGCGGCACATTCGGACATTATTATTATTATTGTTATTATTAATAAGTACAATTTCAGTCACTATAATTTTAGTCGAAAATTAAAATTATTTTTAATATTTTTTTTGTCCAAAATTGTTTCTGACATTAAATTTGATTTTAAAATTATCCTTTACTTAAATCTTAAATTTCTAATCAAATTATCCTTAAAAATTATAAAATTAAAAAAAAAGGAAAGCATAGAGAGAGAATCACAACTAGAAAAAAAAGGAGAAAAAAAACATGGCGGCGTCTGAATCTTTCTTGCATCGCCGCCTCGCTGCTGCTCCCTCTGCTGTGTTAGAGAGAGAGAGAGAGAGAGAGACGGGAAATAACGGCGGTTCTTGGAATGATTTGCGGCGGTTTCAAACCGCCACGAAACGGGATTCTAGCGGTTTGTTAAGTGTCGCCTATTAGGGGGTGGTTATATGATTTTGCGGCGGTTATCAGGAACCACTGGCACAATTGTCGCAAAACCAAGGATTAGCGTCGCAATGTTTAGCGGCGGTTTAAAACCACCGCGATCTGAAAATCTGTGATCCACACGAAATGTTCGGCGGTTTGAAACCGCCGCTGTTTAATGGCCACGGTTTAAAGACTAATGCATTTACCGGCGGTTTGAAAATGTTCGCAACTGCCACTATTTTTCGGTTTAATGGCCGCAAAAATACTGTTTTGTACACTGGCAATCCATGCTGTTTTTTATTTCAATGTACATTTGTTTTCGTTTTTTTTAATCGTTCTTAATATTAGTAAGTTAAATTATTTAAAATCCCGAAAAATAATTGGAAGGTAAACGACAATAGCAAAACCATTAATTTAATTAATATAATTATCCGAATATCAACAAAGTGTACTCCTTACTAAGAGTTACATAATCAACAAAATAAAAGTGTATATCTGAAAGAAGAAAATGTTCCACAATCCTAAGATCTACTTTCTATTCTGTCCCTCCAACGCACTCATCCATGCGGCGACGTCTGATGGCAGCTTCCTACCTTGCTCTTGAGTAGACATATCAAAGCACTCTCCATTGCCTGCATCTTGACCTTCCCAGCTGCTACTTCATCCTCCACTGCCTGTCTTTTGGTCTTCTCGACTGCTACTTCATCCTCCACTGCCTGTCTTTTGGTCTTCTCAGCTGCTACTTCATCCTCCACTGCCTTCCTTTTCAATTTTTCTACTGCCAACTCTGCTTGTAGTTCAAGCAGTACCCTTTGGGTCTCCTCCCTTTCAAAACCATTGCTCGGCTGATGGGAATTCATACCGAAGACTTGACTAGAAGTCGGCCCCAACTCCATGCCACGCACCCTACCCGGGCGCTCTTTTCCGAGAGCTTGAGCAAGCGAATCATTCTGGGATAACAGTCTAGAAGATTCATCGCGTTGCTCAATAGCCTCAATTCTTTCCTACACACATAGATAAGCAATTATAAGCATTTATTAGCTAGTCGCTAACCGCACATACTTCCAATAAAATTTTAAAAACTAAAACTTAGGAGAAACTACTTCTCGATTCTGAACACATTACTTACTCCAATAGCGCGAGCTGCATCATGGATATAGGAGCCATTAGTTCTTTTGTGCGTTAAGAGATACAACTCTCCTCTACTAACTATCCTCCCTTGTCGTTCCGACTGTACTAATAATGATGACAAAGTGAATAAGTAGAGGAACAGATAGTTCAAAAACATTCCCAAAATTAGATTACCTCTTCTTCTCTAAGCCTTGCCACGATTCTCGGAATTTTTCTTACACTTCTCCTGTCATGCCATCAAATTAAGAGTTACTAGACACTAGTTCTGATGAACTCAATGTGACATAAATGGACTTTGTCTGTTATGAAACAAAACTATATTACATGTGTCTCTTCGCTATTGCGATAAACGAGAAATCATCTCCAATGGTCCGCAGTAATTCCATCTGGACGGTTTTCAATATTTTCTTCAAGTGAAAGTTCTGGGTCATAGCAGTGATGGTATAATCTGTTCCTCGTTTCCTTCCAAGCCCTTCCTAGCATTTTGAATATTATACGCTTGATAATTCTTCTACTATCTTCTTCAAAATGAAACATTTCCTGCAACATTAAAATTAAGCTTAGTGTTCAAATTATAAGTTTCGAATGGTACGAAGAATTAAAAATAACATTTTACCTTTACACATTCATTATAGACCTTGTCCCTGGTGCGAACCTTTCTCCAGTCCTTCTCGCAGATTGAGAATTTGGTGTAGTCAGATCCTAACAGTCTCATAACGCCGCTCAGTAGACCTGCTTCCTCCCCAACTGGTTGCAGTGCACTATTAAACCTGAGTACGACCTTTCTTCCGTTAGGTGGCTTCATAGCTTCCTTCGCACTCAGTTTGACCTGTTTGATTGTTCCATCGGATTCTATAAAACATATTAATTCTTAGTTAGTTACCATTGAAGCCAAGCTATAAAGACATCATAGGAAAATAGGGCAATGAAAATTAGAATTAAATAAATTCTCTTATACCAAGTATTTTAACATCCCAAAATTCTATAGTCTTGCGTCCCTTGCGCTTCTGAGCATCCGATGCAGCAAAAAGGTTATCAACATGTTGGTCAAAAGAATCTACCTCATCTGCCTCTGGGTCTATGTCTTCGGCGTCCGGCTCCGAGTTCAGAACATCATTCGTGGAAGCCTGTGGAGCATGTAGTGGTTCGCTTTGGGGCGGACGAAAGGGGCGTAAAGACGAGGATGCGGGGGCACCACTGCCATTAGGCGGCGGAATTGGGCAATCTGCTCTCTGCGAAGTTGAGGCCGCAGTAAATCCTACTTGAGGCTGCTGACATGCTGTGTCTACACGGGCTTTCTTCGTGAAACGACCTACCCTTGGCATCTTTTCTAACTGCATTCGGATCAAAACAATGTGATAATATTTAATATATAGATAATAATATGTATTAACATGCAAAAATGACACTGGTATGCCCCAGTTAATATTAATTGAACTCGGGTACTTATGGCATATTGATACTAAACAATTTATAAAATGAGACCGAAGACCGCAGTTAATAGTGATAATAGATAATTTAATATATAATATATACAAATACATGAAGACAATTCATTTTCAATTCTCCTAGCTTGTTACTCAACAAGTAATTGATGTCAATTTGTTTCCACTCGAAGCTACAAGCACAAGTGGACAATATATTCTTGCTTTGTAAAATCCCTATCTCATAAATATATAATAATATATATGTGTGTAAAAATGCTGATGAAATGAACGTTAATAAATTAAAGCCTACATTTGATGCACTTTTGTGGAAACTTGTTCATTAGAACCAGATAGGAAGCAATTCTATATCTCATTATATATTTCTGAAAAAATTCTAAGGCCTATATAGACTACAGCATCATCATCAAAGCACAAAATACTACAACCCAAAAAGTTAAATTAAAAAAAAAAAACTCATTCTACGAATTATTAATTATGTTTGAGGATAATGTAAATTTAGCTATATATATCTAGCCATAATAAGAAATAAACTTAATATGTACTCCTCAAAAATCATTGAAAAAGAATAAAAAATACCCCGTCTGCCTCCCTTTACTTCAACAAACAAATATGGTTTATCATGAGTAACATTGGTTGTAGGAAATAAAGAACATTAAAATAATACACCACACCTCAACCAAACACTTGATTATTCAAAATAATTTTAGCATCTTTTAATAAAATATACAACGAATAGTTCCTTTCTCAAAATGTCATTCATGGAGAGTACATGAGTAAATGGATTAGGAGAGTACATAATGCCTAGAATCATCATAATAAACTGCATGGTTGGAGGAAAATTTTGGGCATTAGAAAAATATCATGTTTAGTCATAATAATTGCTAATAATGTGCAGTAGAATGTCTAATACTACTTCTTCTAACTTTGAGAAAAGACAATTAATTTGACCCAAAATATATACTCATGGATACATAACAAAAGTACAAAGTAATTGATACATAGCAAACAATATTTGGTAATTAGAATCCTAATTCTTGTATATAATACTCCATACCCATTCTTATTAGTTTAAATCACCTCCCCTGTATTTGATGGTTACTAAATTCTGAAAGATTGAAAATTTTTCCCTTTTTCAAGGTTTAGTTTAAATCATCTCCCCTGTATTTGATGGTTACTAAATTCTGAAAGATTGAAAATTTTTCTCTTTTCCAAGGTCTAGTTGTTCGTGGCATCATCACCAAGCATTAGATATTTTTTAGCATGAAAAAAAAAACAATTAAAGGATCCTATATGGTAAGTGGGGAATGGGAGACTTGAGAATCATGATAAATTGGTTTAGCATTATTAGTATTGACTGAGAAAATACTAAACGCAGTCCAACTGAGAATAAAAAACGCAGGCAAATGCATTATCAGCAACAATATTCAAATATAACAGTGAGAAAATAAAAAAGACATTCAAACTGAGACCTAATACCCAACTCAGACTCCACCATTAACAGACTCATGCTCCTCATCAACAAAAGCCACTCCCAATTTACAAATTAACTCAGCTAACCACATTAGAAGAAACTTGCATGTCAACTTTAAACTCATTATTGGCCTCTTTTTCAAACACTAAACATGCAACATAGAACAGAGTGTCCAGTGGTGCTTACCCGCAAGTGAATGACTGGATTGACGGTGAGAGTGGAACCACCGGGCTTCGGGCAGAGCAAGAAGGGGCTCCAGGACAATGGAGCACCGCAGAGACAGTCGTGGAGGAGCAGAACCACCGAGACGCACCTCCTCGACCAAATTCACTGTCAAGTGAACCATCACTGTGAAGAAAGAAGGAGGAAAAATCATCTCCATGCGACATAGAGTATGAACCACGTGATTCTGAAGGAGAGGAATTTCTTGAGGGTCTATGGATTTGCAGCATAATCGGTGAAAAAAGGATGACAAATCTGCCAGGACAGAAGACACTGGAGCAGGCAATGCATTTCTTAACGCGATTGGAAGTAGATATTCCATTAGAATGTGACAGTCGTGGCTTTTCATGCCCGACAACTTGCGCTGTCGTAAGTCCACACAGCGGGAAATGTTGCTAGAGTATACATCTGGAAAGACGACGTTCTTGATAGCCCTTAGAAAGAGCTCCTTCTGTGGATTGGTCATAGTAAAGATGGCGGACGGGTACTTTTCGTCGTCCCGTGGCCACAAATCATGCTTGATTCCCATTGACTGGAGGTCTCTTCGAGCTTTAATGTGGTCTTTAGACTTACCTTTCTCGTTCATTATGGTGAAAACTATGTTATCGCACACATTATTCTCTATGTGCATGACATCAAGGTTGTGACGCAATCCATTGTTCTCCCAATATGGCAGCTCAAAGAATATACTCATCTTCTTCCAAGGAGTCTCGTCTTGCACGGCAGTTTGCTGTCCGCGTGTCCTTTTCTCCGTAACCGATTACACCTTGCCAAGTTGGACATGCATACCCTCTAACTGCTGGACAATGTCTCCACCAGAGACTTTGATAGGTGGACCTCTATCCTCTATCTTTCCATCAAAGGAGAACCGGTCTTTTCTGTATTTGTGGTCATGATTCAGAAAGCGACGATAACCCATGAAACACCATTTCTGGATGTGTGTGAGCCGGTTAGTTTTAGCATCCAAATTACACGCAGGACAGGCTCTCCCACCGTACGTGTTCCACCCAGATAAGTTGCCTAGGCCTGGAAAATCACTGATTGTCCACATCAACGCAGCATACATCTTGAAGGTTTTTTTCTCAACTGCATCATAAGTTTCAACACCCCTCCATAATTGCTTCAACTCAGTGATCAACGGCTCTAGGTACACATCTATGTCATTTCCAGGCATTTTAGGACCAGCAATAATCATAGAGAGGATAAACGAAGTGGGTTTCATGCAAATCCAGGGCGGCATGTTATACGGGATAAGAACCACGAGCCAAATTGAGTACTTCGAGCTCATGTTCCCAAAAGGGTTAAAGCCATCGCTAGCTAATGCTAGGCGAACACTGTGTGGATCACGAGAGAAGTCGGGATATCGTATGTCAAATGACTTCCATACCTCGGCGTCCCTTGGATGCCTATACATACCATCAGAGTTAGGACCTCTCTTATGCCATAGCATGTCAACGGCTGTCTTACTAGACATATATAACCTCTGCAATCGTGGAATAAGGGGGAAGTAACAAAGAATCTTCGCCACCTGTGGTTTGCCATTCTTCTTAACAACCATCTTGATCCTCACCCTAGAGTTCTTCTTAGTCTTATGCTTCCATCTCGATGTCCCACACTGCTTGCATTTGGTCAACTCTTGGTCGTTGCCTTGGTATAGCATGCAGTTATTTGGACATGCATCTATATTCTTGTACGCGAGACCTAGTTTTCTTATGACTTTCTTGGCATCGTGCACAATGGATGGGATCCAGGCATGCTCAAAGGCGTCCGCGAGCAACTCCAAAATCATTCCAAAGGCCTTATCGCTCACTCCGCACATAGACTTTATGTGATAGAGCCTCACCAAGAAAGACAACTTAGAGAACTTTGAACATCCTGGGTATAACTCCTGCTCTCTGGTGAAAGTTGTGGGTCTCTCGACTAGGTTCATTGTATAAGTAGGGCAACTCATCCATAGCGCCGCCGGCATGTTCATTCCCTGAGTCTTCTTCGTGGCCGGGAAGTCCTGAGAAGTTGAATGCCTCGTGGACCATATCAAGCATCGGGGCGTTAAAATTTTGTTTAGATTGATCTTCTTGTCCATCACAAGAGCTCTCGACCCCGCGTCTCTCACCGTGATGGATCCAAAATGTGTAGCTAGACGGGAAAGGGTTTATCACCAAATGATCGAACGCATCCTTTCTATTTTGTAAGAGGCGGAACCCACACTTCGAACATGGACAACGTATCATCCCATCGGATGATGCATTGGCAAATGCAAAATCAAGGAATCTGGTCAAACCGTTCCTATATTCTGCACCAACTCGTGATTTTGAAATTCAACTCTTATCGATATCTAGTTTAATGAAAAGAATGGAACGACGACAAATCGTAAAATAAAGTCAGACCACGAGAAAAAAGTGAGTAATTAACACTTGATATAGAATGGGCGATTGACTGTTAAACCGAATAATAAAGCACACATTTACTAGCATACAGGATAATACACATTTACCAGAAAAATGGGAGAAATTTGCTTACTCATTGAAAAATGCTGCACTTTCAAAAAAAATTACTAGAAGAAAGAAACTCTGGGTCCGATGCCAAATATTTGAAATGGAAAATAAAATGCCTTCCTTAAAAAAGAAAAAGAAAAAGAGGAATATTATATTAATCTGAGAAATAACAAAATGAGAAATTAATATAGTATTATAATATAATGTATGAGTTGGCGAACTCACCAATATAAAAATGGAAAGGGGTAAATCAAAATGGTAAAAGTGATGATATGGAGGATAGTTTTATGCTTGAAAAAATCCAAAATGAAAGTATCAAACTGACCCAATAATTATATCACATAAGAACACAAGATATATGTTAAAAGGGAAAACAATAAAAGGAAAAAGGTCAAACAATGATCCAGAGTTTACGACACTAACAACGACATATGGATCTTAGCATTCAAGGGTGATAACTAATAACTGACTTGCTTGTCTGCTCTTTTAGCTCTAAGTTCTTCCACAACCTCTAAAGCACGAATCTTGAGATCTGTCTTTTCATCATGGTATACATGTATCAAAATATAACATCTCATATAACTCCATGCTCATCAAAAGGGGAATATAAAAATATCAAGCGTACACAAATGTTCAAATCCTAAACACTACAAATGTTTTTTAAAGTCTCATAACCAGCTTTGGTGAAAGGAATAAACCCTTTCAACTGATGCGGTTTTACATGTAATTAAGATTGAAAATATATGTTATGAATAGATGTAGGCTGCATAGCCATATTAAACAGGATGAAGGTAAATAAAGTTTCATAAACAAACCTCCTAAATATATCACCAAGAATGAACTGGCAAATGACACCTTGGCAATAAAATAAACTTGTTTCGTCCAATAACTATGTGGAATTACTAAAAGCAATTCAATTAGGCAAACCTGGAAAGAAAAAAAGCTACCACAGGGAGGCCAGGTACGAGTAAGATCACAAACACAAAACAAAACAGTAAATTGATACCAAATCAAGAAGAAAAGGATTAATGTGGACCAATTTGAATTACAACCTCACTAATGAGTCAATCACTAAAAATATCACTAATGAGTCAATCACTAAAAATATAACATCTCATATAACTCCATGCTCATCAAAATAATGAAGACAGAGCATCTTCCTCATTGATAATACCTGTCACAGTTGCAGGTACAGGAATACACCCCAAGTAAATTATTTCAGAGTTCCGAGATACCCGCTCGTCAGAGAACCTGATTCAATGCAAACAAATTAAGTTAAGACAAAGTCAGAATTTAACTCCGAGAATTAGAGGAAACATTGAACAATGATAACCAAGATATTGATAAGCTGATGAGAGATCTTAAGATTAAAACCATGGAAAAGAAACATTCAAAACAGATTCTCGAAAAGATGTTACTAAGCTGGTAAATGATCTAGAAAAGAAAAATGCAGAACTCTTAACAAAGAAGCAAGAATTAGAAACATTCGAAAGAGATAATCGAAATAATGATGAAGACTATTCAGAGTCTTATTAATCAACACTATAAATAATTTCATTAATACTATGTCAGTTGTTCTACTTTGATTTTAAAAGATAATGTTCTATTGTGATTAGCTCAAATTAAAACTCATATAAAAATTTTGAATAAAAAAGAAATTGATTCGATCCTGATGTTATTCCAAAATTATCGCCGATTGATAACGTGAACAGAATACCAACCAATCATTCATATATCTCCAGCCACCATCACAAATAATCGAAATAAATAAATATTATATCATAATTAAATCGAAATTTATGACATTTGCGAATCTATGAAATTAACTCCCAAGCTAAGAGTAATCATCTTCCACAACAATGTGCAGAGATTACAAGATCAGACTTTCGGGGAATGAAAAATGAAAAAGTAAAATAAAAGAAAATATGAAAGTGCATGAGACTTGATAAGAAAGAAAGCAATCACAGGTTCTACGCAATGCAAGCAGGTTATTTCAGCATTTAACTAGGAAATCAACTAACTCCTAATAACACTACTAATGCTTCTTCTTCATCATCAAGTCATAACCTAACACCTAAAATTCAATCTGAGTGTTAAATAGAAGAAAAATTTGGCCAAAATTAATCAAAGAACGTTGTTCAAACCAAAATTTAGAAAGCACAAAGATTAAATTGATGCAAGAATAAGTTTCTCAACAGCCCCAAAACTTAAATTGGGACGAGGGAGAGGAATATACGACTGAGAGGGGAGTCTATTGCAATCGGCAACGCGAAGCAGGGCCAAAGGGGAGAAGGCTACCAAGGATGACACAGGGACGGATGGCTTGGGATGACGCCGACGACGTCACACACATGCACGGCAGAAAGAGAAGACTCGGACGACCCCTTCTATTTCACCTTCGTGCAGGGGAGCGTCACGGCTGAGGGAGGAGCCTGGTGACCGGAACAACGATGAAACGGACTCAGTTGGATCTGACAGACGGAAGGGTAAGGACGACGAGGAAGGAGACCAGTGATTGCTATACCTTGGCTCTGACGAAGGATTCTCGCGCCAAATACTTGAAGGTTATGGCGCAAAATAATTTTGGTCTGGGTATTTTAGTAAGGCAAAACCCCCTTCCCCCCCCCCAAAGTTATTTGCTGCGGTGAGGGCCCAATACCGCCTCGTGTTAATTTATTTGGAGCGGGGGTTAATTACGCAAAGGGAATCGCAACAAATCAGCCAATTTGAGGCTGTTGGGGACAATGGCCAGCAATTTGAGATTGCTAAGTCCCGCGCCTCTTGTAGTGTGATGACGCTATTGAGGGAGGACACCACCACTGTTGTCATTTCTGGTCTGACGAAAACAGAGAAAGAAAAGGAGTAGGAAGACGCGATCGTTGAGATAGAGAGAGGAGAAGCTCGCAGCCCGTGCTTCATTCTTGTTCTGCCATTGGCACCACTGCTACTAGAGTTCACTACTAAAAAAAGTAGCTACTGAATTTCTTGTAAAATAATCTCTGATAATTTTATTATTATTATTATTATTATTATTATTATTATTATTATTATTATTATTATTATTATTATTATTATTGAGTGACTATATATATATATATATACTTTTTATATTATAAATACATACATAAAAATTTAATGAATAAATTTATTATTATTTTTGTCCAAAAATACAAAAAATTATGGTACAATATTATTGTGCAATTAATAATAATAATAATTTTATTTTACTGTTTTTTTGAACGAAGGACCACCATGGGAAGTTCATGACCACTAAGGTGGTTTTGGGATGGTTTCAGAGAGGAATTAAGTGAAAAAACATAAAGTATCAAATTAATTTCATACACTATGTAAGACCCAAAACTTTTGAAAAGTCTTATTATGATCAAGTCTCAAATCATATAGTTATTTATAGCCTTAATTTCGGAAATCATTTTATTAAAGATAATTAAGGCAAGTTGTGATTTATTGAATTTGAGACAAGTTATGATTTATTATCCAATTTTACAACTATTGGATTATTTTCTATATTCAAATTATAAAGTTGGTAGTTGCGAAATAATAAGGATTTCTATATGATTTGGATTAAATAATTAATATTTTAAATATTAATACTACTATTTTGGAAAATGAAGAAATTGAGTATATTATTTTTAATTATTTGGTTGGGACATTTTATTGAAAATAATTTATGAAATTGATGAGCAAATAGTATTTTTATACATTATTATTAATGGATTAGAATTTATTTCTAATTACTATAATATCCCTATTTTTATTTGAAATTACCAAAATGCCCCTAACCCTAATTTTTGAAAGAGAAACCCTAACCCTAAAACCCTAACCCGGTAACCCATTTCTTCCCCCCACAACCCAGCACACACAAACACTCCCTAATACTACAGCAGCAGCGGCTGCAACGTGAAAGGGGGAAACAGGGGAGGGGTTTACGGAAGCAGCTTGAGAGAGGAGGAAAGGCGGCGCGGTGGACGCCACTGCCACCGTCGCCGCCGCTGCTAACAAGGAGGGGAGAGAGCTGTGAGGGCCGAGGAAGGAGAAGGAGAGAAAGACCCGCGCCGGCATGCGGGCTTCACCGTCGCCATCGCGCCGTCGCCTGGCCGAGGGAGAAGACCGTCGCGCCTCACTGCCTCGCCACCGCCGAACTCGCGCGCAGAGAGAGAAGATGCACGAGAGGGAGCCACCGCGGGGAAGCCATCACCGCCTGTCACCGTCGCCGAGCGTGGGGCCTTCGCCGTTCTCCTCGTTGCCGACCAGCTTGTCGTATCACTGCTGACGCGCCGTCACCGCGCCGTCATCCTCGTCACAGAGCCAGCCGCCGCCGAGCTTCCACAGCCGTCGCATTTCACCGCGGTTGAGGGCGTCTCCACCACCGCACCTTGGCCGACGGTGCTGCCAAACTGCTGCTCTGCGGTGCTTAGCTGGAGCTTCTGTTACTATTGTCGGAAACCTGTGGTGGCCGAAAAGCACCACTGTTATTGCTGCCGAAGGAGGAAGAAACCGTGTTACAGTTCTGGCCGCCAGGAGCAGTCTTGTGGCCACCGGAAACACCGCTTGGGATGCCGCTACATGGCTCAGTCACTTCTCCTTAGTTGCGGTAAGAGTTACATTTTCGGAACCCTTGAAAATCTGCACTGTTATAATTGGGTAGAAATCCTAAGGTTTTGATAACATAGGGCTGAGTTCGAGTCATTGCCTATCGCGGTTAGAGCTGTTGTTGCTGTTACGAGTAGCTGGAGCTGAGGCTGCCTCCGCCGCTGGAGAACGCTCTGCCGGTAAGGGTTTTAATTGTAGTTTCTGTCCTTTTTGAATTCCAGGAATACTATAGTCGCTGCGTGTTGGTTTCAGATGTCGTAATCGGAATTTGTCGCCGTTGCCGCTTGAGGTGGCTGCCGGGCTGTTGCCGAGTGGGCCCGGAGACCGCCGCTATTTCGGTTCAGCCGTCCTTTCTTAGTTTTGGTAAGTAATTATGTTTCGAAAGCCTTACGTTAGTGTCCCGTACGTGTATTAAAGCCTTTACGGTATTAATGTCCTTAGAATTTGGTAACTGAGGTTGCTTGTGGTAATTTAGAGCTGTTTACACTGCAGCGAAACGTGTGGGGCTGTGCTTTGAAGCTGCCTTTGATCTCGGGTTGAAACGGAAAGGACTCTGTGACGCGTTTGAGTTATAGAATTTGCGTTTGAGGTAGGGGCGCTTTCCAAAAACTGTGTTTCATGTATTGGAATTATTACATATGGATACTGGTGCGAGATATTGTGTATTTGGTGATTGTATCTGCCTTATGTACTATTTGATTGACTCGAATGACTATGGATGTTGGTTTGGCTGAATTGTGGTGCGGCTTTGTGAAATGTAATGTCTGAAATTGATTCTTTAAAGATTTGGAATATGAGTTTAATCCGTTGAGGATTAGTTTGAATTGAGTCAATTATTTTGATGATGTGAAAGATAGAATATTCTTGAAAGTCAGCCTGGGTCGCTTTAATTGATTTGGTTTTGATAAATGATTTAATGCTGCACCGATTCTTTAAAGCTTTGAAAATGAGTTAAATCGGTTGATATTGAGTTGATTTTGAAATGGTTTTCTTGAGATATGCCACTGAGGCAACTATTGGATTTAGTTTGCTTTTGAATTGATTTCTGGTTTTGAGCTGTTGAAAAGGAAGGAGAAACGGTTTAGTTGGGACCCGAACCGGGTGGCAAAAGTCCAAGTTTTAGGGGAGGTGCTGCCGAAATTTCTACAAAATCCTAGTCGTGTTTGAAAAGTTATTTAAAAAAATGGCTGGATTTGGGAAATTGTATTATGTGATTTATTAAGAGAATAATTATGTTTTCAAGCTTAATTTATTTAATGAACTTTATGCGTTGAGTTCGGCCCATTTAGAAATGAACTATTTTTACCGTTTGAATCACTGAAGGAAAGAATGATGCTCTACTATTGATTTCAATATAAAAAGGGTCTTTTAGTGATTTCAAAGGAATCTGGACTTTTGATTGAGTAATTAAGCTTGAGGCATTTTGGAAGAGTTATAAAAATGGGTTCCAAAAAGAAACCTGAAAGTGGTTTGATTCAAATGAACCGGTTCTGTTTCAAATGAGTTGATTTTTGGACCGGGTTGGAACTTGTGATTTTGTATGGTCGGTTTCATAATAAATTCAGTTTTATTTACTTGGACCGAGAATCTATGATTTTAAGGAATTGATATAAGCTGACCTTCCCTAAAGACTTGGGACTCTGCCGAGAAACTTTGTTATAAAATCCCATTGTTGAATGGATGATTTTGAGTGTCTCCAAAAAGAATCTTTAACTTGCCATGGTTATGGAAGTTTGGAAAGAGGATGCCGAGAGTGGCATTGTTTTCAAAGGGAAATTTACCTTGAGTAAAAGTGGCTTATGAGCCTAAAATGATTTGAGAAATGAGATCTTTAAAGCCAAGGCTGAAAAGAGTTGAAACTCGATTTCAAAGTGAAATGAATTTGAGGAAATGATTTATGGCTTAAATGCCGACTTTATGAATTTAATGATGTTGAATGGTGGAAGTGCTGTTTTGTTGTGAGCCGGAATGGCTGTGTATGATTATACATATTGGTTGGTTTTGGATTGAACCGTGAGCCGGAATGGCTGTGTATGATATGAATATTGGCTGGTTCTGGACTGAACCGTGAGCCGGATGGCTGAGATGGATGTTGATCCATGGATGAGATTGAATGCATGTTTATGCTGAATCATTGATAAATATGAATGTTGCACTTCCACTATCTGAGATACGAGTTTCCCTGGGTAGTAGCAGTGGCTAGCCACCACGTGCTCCAGGTCGAGACTTGATACTCTGTTGACCCTATGTCGTAAGTGTGGCCGGGCACTGTGAAAGGCCCGGATGAGCTCGCCCCCATAAATATTCACCAGTGATGGTGATGGATAAATATTCACCAGTAAGGGTGATGGATATGGATCATGATTATGATCAAGTTTATGATGAGTATAACTCGAGTTGGGGATGCACGACAGAGGGACAGTCCAATGGTTAGCTACCAGGACTTGTCGGGTTGGCTCTATAACCGACAGATGATATCATCAGCCACTAGGGACAGGCATGCATCATATGCATTTGTGTGACATTGGTTGGGTGTGCATATTATACTTGGTTTGCCTATGTGATTAATTGCTAACTGTTCTACTTGTAATAACTGTTTGTTTGTGCTTGAACTTCCTTCTTGTGTTTGCATCTGGGACTCTGTTGGATTGTGATGATTGGTTGATGGTTGGATTGTTTGGGCCTAGGGCCGTGGTTGGAATGAGCTGAACCGATGGTTGATTCCGGTTTGTGTTTCTGGTTTGGAATAAAATATGAAAGGCTATTTTGGTTCAGTATAGATAAACCGTTTTGAAAGACTTTTGAGTTTTTTGAGAATTGAACTGTTCCTCTTTCAAAAAAGATTTTCGATTTCTCTTTTACTGTAAATCGTTGTTTTTGAAAAGAGGCATAAGACGGTTATTAATCACTGGTACGGTTTATCTTTATGTATCCTATTACAGTAATTCCCAAAAACCCTCTACTGAGAACCCTTTCGAGGATGATGTTCTCACCCCCTTACATTTTTCCCCTTTCAGGATATGGGCGCAGAAGTTACGAAGAGCTTATTTAATTGTTGTTGTGATGCTCTGTATTGTTTTGGTTATGGTTTACTGCACCCTCGCCTTTATCTTGATATAATCTGTAAGAGGGATAGGAATTGTATTGAATTATGTTTGTAATATTATTTATATATATTTATGTATATATATATGGATGTACTCTGTATGAGTTGTTGTAAGTTGAATGGTATTTATGGATGTACGTCATCGAACGAAAGTATCTTTGGGAGCGGTATTGCGGTTTAAAGTTTTAAACAGGCTCATATTTTTAGTATTAAATAATATAAAGTCGTCGTAATGTCCGAACTATCAGAGTCGCGCAGCCGGAAGTGTGAGCTTTGGTAGTTAGGGTATTACATTATGGTATCAGAGCAGTTCTTCCTGTAGAGCCTGAGGAATGGACTGACTATGCTTCAGTTGCATACTCTAAGCGTTTGTCATGTATTAGGTCTTGTTGAATGACGAGAATTAGAGCTTTATGCACATGACGGTCTATTGATTAACGCTGTTAGTCTTGCGTTGCATAATTCCTGATATTAAGTTTGGCCGGCTTAATATTAGTGAATTATGTATATGAAAGCACTAATGGGTTATCATAGGCGATATACGAGTTTTGAGTAAAGCGAATCGCGGGTGTTGGGAACGTTGAAAACTATTTCTCGAGGCTATTCAGTTGTGTGTCTTGAATTCTGTTCGAGTCGACCTATTCCTTCATGTCCTAATTTGAAGTTCTTGTTTTCTAATCCTTTTGAAAAGTAGTTTGATTTTTCAACTTTATTCCTCTATTCATATGCATTCTTGTTTGATCTTAATTGCATATGCTTGTTTGGAATCCTTGTTGCGTCTATCTTCCTCTGTTTGAGTTCTTCTTGATTCAAGTATTCTTTGATATAGCTTTGAATTTGTCTTAATGCGCTATGCCCTTTTAACTTCGGGTTCTGAGTCCATTCTTTGAGAAATTGTTGATTTAGTTTTTCTCTTACTTGACAGTGATCACAGCCAATTTTGAGATTTTATAAATTGCTGTTGATTAGATATATACTTTTCTATATATGAGACTTTGAGATTATTTATACAGTTTAACAACTATTTCTTTCTAATACCTCGCCTGTACTTTTACTAGTTTACGGAATTGCACTTACTTTAAAAGTAAATTTGACTTTCTAGTAATTTTACAATAGTTCCAATGTACATCTTCATTTGATTATGTATTTGAGGTATTCTTCAAAATTCTGGAAAGAAAGGGGATTTCTCGCTTTTATCCCGGTTGAGTTTCATTTGATAAACTTTACTTAATTCATTTTTATTTGAGTTTGATTTAGCATACTACATGGTTTATGCTATTGTTGTTCTTTTGAAAATGTTGGACTCATAGCTTTCTTCTTATGATCAGACTCGCTCCTTCTTAAGCTTTTCACCTCTATGAATGTCATACGTGATTCTGTTTTTAACTAATCTTTTACATCTTGTGAAATTACCATTGATCTTGGTTTGTCCTCTCTTGTGAATCTCATTCGTATGTGAGCCAGATTGATTCGTTTTAAATTAGTGCATTGTTTATTCTCTCATTTTCTCTACAAGAATTTTTAGTTAAAGATTTACCTTTGAGAAATTACTAATGATTAAGTTGTCTTTTCCTATGACTTTTGTATTTTTTTTTTGGATCAATTGAAAGCTTGTTTGATGACTCATGCCTAGTGAATCTTGTTTGGACTACTTTGGTTTAAGATCCTTTCTTGCAAGGCTGGACTCCTTTTTAGTACATCTTAAACTTCTTGAATGTTCTTCTGAGATGGTGATTTCAAGAACACTTTTGGAGTCTTGTTTTGAACCTTTTAAAGAAGTTTTGAATTCTCCTTGACGAAATATTAAACGGAATTTACTTTCTGTTGTTTGATTGAGATTAAAACCATTGTCCAATTTTGACGAAATTAATTTAAAGTTGGCATGCGCCATTTTAAATGAAGTTTTGGAAAGCTTCCTTGTTTAGTGGAAACCGGTTTGTTTGTAACACACCACTTACTTCCTTACCAGATTGTGTGCAAATTTTTACCTTGGAGTTTCTTTTCTAAAAGGAGTTTAATTTTCTCTTTCATCCTTGCTACGGATGTTATACACGCTTGTTTGAATATGAACTTTGAGAATTTTTGAACAAGCCTTTGATTTCTCTCCCGAGTTTTATGAACTGCTTCTGGTTAAGTTGTGCATCTAATTATCTTTCTAAAATATTTGAAGAAATATTTTAGCCTTTAGCCAAACCCGTGTGCACCTTGTTTTTAGAACTCGACAAAATCTATTTCAACATGAACTTGCATTAAAGCAAAGCCACGATTATGCTTTTGTTACTCTCTTGAAGGATGTTGTTAATTAACCTTTCTTTTAGATTGCGAAGTGGTTTTTCCGCAAGTTTCGGTTCCTTTATGAACAATGTATTTGGAAGTACTTTTAATCGTGCTCTTGAATTTTGTGAGCTTTGTCTTGGGTTTGATATTCCTTTTTGTAAACCTCCTACTTCTTCGACTCAACTTGAATTTGTTTCGAACTAAGGCGCTGGTTCTCTTTTGATTGGTCCTATTGGATTTCTTGGATCCAAGTGTTTTCTTTGGAGTTGTCAATCGATTTATTTCTAGCAAACTCTTTTGCTTGGACATCTTTGTCTATCCGGGGATTGGATACATTCTCTCAAATCTATGAGTATTATCCTTGACATTTGACTCTCCTTTTTAAATCTTATATCCTTCTGAGTAGACTCGAGAATTGTTTTGATATCACGTGCGACTTGTAGACATAGTAACGCGATGCGTTAGTTCTTTAAGACGTGATGTGTGTATACGGAAGTTGAAGCGGTAGGTGTGCAACGTATAAGTTGTGGGTGTTTTATTCTTTGCGAATGGGTTTGCGGTTGTCAGGCTTGTGATCGAGTATGAGGATTGTAAAGTGCTTGATGGAGTTGGAAAGCTGAAGCTTTGAGGTTGATGTGAGATTAGTGTGCGGATGTTGAGCACGTCGTTTTAACTCCATCCTGTTTGATAGCCTTTGAGGCCTTGCCTTCCTATCACATGATTGACCCATGTTATCTTTTACATTGAGCCTACCTTGTAACGTTTGCTTTGCAATCACTCCTACCTTTACATCCTTATGCATATGACAATCAAAGTATTTGAAAATCATATATATGATTATATTTTGAGATATTTTTGCTTCTTCTTTAAATGTGTTCAAGGGTGAACTGTTATGGAATTTCTTTCATTTTGTATCAATTTTCGAGGGCGAAAATTTTTATAAGGTGGGTAGGATGTAAGACCCAAAACTTTTGAAAAGTCTTATTATGATCAAGTCTTAAATCATATAGTTATTTATAGCCTTAATTTCGGAAATCATTTTATTAAAGATAATTAAGGCAAGTTGTGATTTATTGAATTTGAGACAAGTTATGATTTATTATCCAATTTTACAACTATTGGATTATTTTCTATATTCAAATTATAAAGTTGGTAGTTGCGAAATAATAAGGATTTCTATATGATTTGGATTAAATAATTAATATTTTAAATATTAATACTACTATTTTGGAAAATGAAGAAATTGAGTATATTATTTCTAATTATTTGGTTGGGACATTTTATTGAAAATAATTTATGAAATTGATGAGCAAATAGTATTTTTATACATTATTATTAATGGATTAGAATTTATTTCTAATTACTATAATATCCCTATTTTTATTTGAAATTACCAAAATGCCCCTAACCCTAATTTTTGAAAGAGAAACCCTAACCCTAAAACCCTAACCCGGTAACCCATTTCTTCCCCCCACAACCCAGCACACACAAACACTCCCTAATACTACAGCAGCAGCGGCTGCAACGTGAAAGGGGGAAACAGGGGAGGGGTTTACGGAAGCAGCTTGAGAGAGGAGGAAAGGCGGCGCGGTGGACGCCACTGCCACCGTCGCCGCCGCTGCTAACAAGGAGGGGAGAGAGCTGTGAGGGCCGAGGAAGGAGAAGGAGAGAAAGACCCGCGCCGGCATGCGGGCTTCACCGTCGCCATCGCGCCGTCGCCTGGCCGAGGGAGAAGACCGTCGCGCCTCACTGCCTCGCCACCGCCGAACTCGCGCGCAGAGAGAGAAGATGCACGAGAGGGAGCCACCGCGGGGAAGCCATCACCGCCTGTCACCGTCGCCGAGCGTGGGGCCTTCGCCGTTCTCCTCGTTGCCGACCAGCTTGTCGTATCACTGCTGACGCGCCGTCACCGCGCCGTCATCCTCGTCACAGAGCCAGCCGCCGCCGAGCTTCCACAGCCGTCGCATTTCACCGCGGTTGAGGGCGTCTCCACCACCGCACCTTGGCCGACGGTGCTGCCAAACTGCTGCTCTGCGGTGCTTAGCTGGAGCTTCTGTTACTATTGTCGGAAACCTGTGGTGGCCGAAAAGCACCACTGTTATTGCTGCCGAAGGAGGAAGAAACCGTGTTACAGTTCTGGCCGCCAGGAGCAGTCTTGTGGCCACCGGAAACACCGCTTGGGATGCCGCTACATGGCTCAGTCACTTCTCCTTAGTTGCGGTAAGAGTTACATTTTCGGAACCCTTGAAAATCTGCACTGTTATAATTGGGTAGAAATCCTAAGGTTTTGATAACATAGGGCTGAGTTCGAGTCATTGCCTATCGCGGTTAGAGCTGTTGTTGCTGTTACGAGTAGCTGGAGCTGAGGCTGCCTCCGCCGCTGGAGAACGCTCTGCCGGTAAGGGTTTTAATTGTAGTTTCTGTCCTTTTTGAATTCCAGGAATACTATAGTCGCTGCGTGTTGGTTTCAGATGTCGTAATCGGAATTTGTCGCCGTTGCTGCTTGAGGTGGCTGCCGGGCTGTTGCCGAGTGGGCCCGGAGACCGCCGCTATTTCGGTTCAGCCGTCCTTTCTTAGTTTTGGTAAGTAATTATGTTTCGAAAGCCTTACGTTAGTGTCCCGTACGTGTATTAAAGCCTTTACGGTATTAATGTCCTTAGAATTTGGTAACTGAGGTTGCTTGTGGTAATTTAGAGCTGTTTACACTGCAGCGAAACGTGTGGGGCTGTGCTTTGAAGCTGCCTTTGATCTCGGGTTGAAATGGAAAGGACTCTGTGACGCGTTTGAGTTATAGAATTTGCGTTTGAGGTAGGGGCGCTTTCCAAAAACTGTGTTTCATGTATTGGAATTATTACATATGGATACTGGTGCGAGATATTGTGTATTTGGTGATTGTATCTGCCTTATGTACTATTTGATTGACTCGAATGACTATGGATGTTGGTTTGGCTGAATTGTGGTGCGGCTTTGTGAAATGTAATGTCTGAAATTGATTCTTTAAAGATTTGGAATATGAGTTTAATCCGTTGAGGATTAGTTTGAATTGAGTCAATTATTTTGATGATGTGAAAGATAGAATATTCTTGAAAGTCAGCCTGGGTCGCTTTAATTGATTTGGTTTTGATAAATGATTTAATGCTGCACCGATTCTTTAAAGCTTTGAAAATGAGTTAAATCGGTTGATATTGAGTTGATTTTGAAATGGTTTTCTTGAGATATGCCACTGAGGCAACTATTGGATTTAGTTTGCTTTTGAATTGATTTCTGGTTTTGAGCTGTTGAAAAGGAAGGAGAAACGGTTTAGTTGGGACCCGAACCGGGTGGCAAAAGTCCAAGTTTTAGGGGAGGTGCTGCCGAAATTTCTGCAAAATCCTAGTCGTGTTTGAAAAGTTATTTAAAAAAATGGCTGGATTTGGGAAATTGTATTATGTGATTTATTAAGAGAATAATTATGTTTTCAAGCTTAATTTATTTAATGAACTTTATGCGTTGAGTTCGGCCCATTTAGAAATGAACTATTTTTACCGTTTGAATCACTGAAGGAAAGAATGATGCTCTACTATTGATTTCAATATAAAAAGGGTCTTTTAGTGATTTCAAAGGAATCTGGACTTTTGATTGAGTAATTAAGCTTGAGGCATTTTGGAAGAGTTATAAAAATGGGTTCCAAAAAGAAACCTGAAAGTGGTTTGATTCAAATGAACCGGTTTTGTTTCAAATGAGTTGATTTTTGGACCGGGTTGGAACTTGTGATTTTGTATGGTCGGTTTCATAATAAATTCAGTTTTATTTACTTGGACCGAGAATCTATGATTTTAAGGAATTGATATAAGCTGACCTTCCCTAAAGACTTGGGACTCTGCCGAGAAACTTTGTTATAAAATCCCATTGTTGAATGGATGATTTTGAGTGTCTCCAAAAAGAATCTTTAACTTGCCATGGTTATGGAAGTTTGGAAAGAGGATGCCGAGAGTGGCATTGTTTTCAAAGGGAAATTTACCTTGAGTAAAAGTGGCTTATGAGCCTAAAATGATTTGAGAAATGAGATCTTTAAAGCCAAGGCTGAAAAGAGTTGAAACTCGATTTCAAAGTGAAATGAATTTGAGGAAATGATTTATGGCTTAAATGCCGACTTTATGAATTTAATGATGTTGAATGGTGGAAGTGCTGTTTTGTTGTGAGCCGGAATGGCTGTGTATGATTATACATATTGGTTGGTTTTGGATTGAACCGTGAGCCGGAATGGCTGTGTATGATATGAATATTGGCTGGTTCTGGACTGAACCGTGAGCCGGATGGCTGAGATGGATGTTGATCCATGGATGAGATTGAATGCATGTTTATGCTGAATCATTGATAAATGTGAATGTTGCACTTCCACTATCTGAGATACGAGTTTTCCTGGGTAGTAGCAGTGGCTAGCCACCACGTGCTCCAGGTCGAGACTTGATACTCTGTTGACCCTATGTCGTAAGTGTGGCCGGGCACTGTGAAAGGCCCGGATGAGCTCGCCCCCATAAATATTCACCAGTGATGGTGATGGATAAATATTCACCAGTAAGGGTGATGGATATGGATCATGATTATGATCAAGTTTATGATGAGTATAACTCGAGTTGGGGATGCACGACAGAGGGACAGTCCAATGGTTAGCTACCAGGACTTGTCGGGTTGGCTCTATAACCGACAGATGATATCATCAGCCACTAGGGACAGGCATGCATTTGTGTGACATTGGTTGGGTGTGCATATTATACTTGGTTTGCCTATGTGATTAATTGCTAACTGTTCTACTTGTAATAACTGTTTGTTTGTGCTTGAACTTCCTTCTTGTGTTTGCATCTGGGACTCTGTTGGATTGTGATGATTGGTTGATGGTTGGATTGTTTGGGCCTAGGGCCGTGGTTGGAATGAGCTGAACCGATGGTTGATTCCGGTTTGTGTTTCTGGTTTGGAATAAAATATGAAAGGCTATTTTGGTTCAGTATAGATAAACCATTTTGAAAGACTTTTGAGTTTTTTGAGAATTGAACTGTTCCTCTTTCAAAAAAGATTTTCGATTTCTCTTTTACTGTAAATCGTTGTTTTTGAAAAGAGGCATAAGACGGTTATTAATCACTGGTACGGTTTATCTTTATGTATCCTATTACAGTAATTCCCAAAAACCCTCTACTGAGAACCCTTTCGAGGATGATGTTCTCACCCCCCTTACATTTTTCCCCTTTCAGGATATGGGCGCAGAAGTTACGAAGAGCTTATTTAATTGTTGTTGTGATGCTCTGTATTGTTTTGGTTATGGTTTACTGCACCCTCGCCTTTATCTTGATATAATCTGTAAGAGGGATAGGAATTGTATTGAATTATGTTTGTAATATTATTTATATATATTTATGTATATATATATGGATGTACTCTGTATGAGTTGTTGTAAGTTGAATGGTATTTATGGATGTACGTCATCGAACGAAAGTATCTTTGGGAGCGGTATTGCGGTTTAAAGTTTTAAACAGGCTCATATTTTTAGTATTAAATAATATAAAGTCGTCGTAATGTCCGAACTATCAGAGTCGCGCAGCCGGAAGTGTGAGCTTTGGTAGTTAGGGTATTACACACTACTCTTCACACTTGTAATATTAACAAATTTAAAATTCAATTTAGAGTGTGCATTGATTAAAAAGAATTATAATATCATTTTAAAGTTTAAAATGGTATTATCGTTTAAACATTGTTCAAATCTTTATTCTTTTTTAAAATTACATTAAATATAAGATTAATATTTTATTGATTAAATCGTTAATTTTGACTACCAATAAAGATCTAGACAATGATGGACAAAACTAATCATATTGAATTGAGATTACTTTAATGTTCACAAAATATAAAATATCTTTGACAAACTAATAAAACGTTAATTCTTCTTCTTAAAACAGATCATAAATATTCTTTTTCATTCTTCTTTATCTCTTTTTTTTTATTATTATTTTTATTGCTGCTAATGCTGTTAGAAAAAAAAATTTAAAATTTATCCAAATAAAAAATCATAATCCTACGTGACAATTCTAATACTAGACTACAATTTACTCCTTTTAAAAAATAGCAAAAATAAAGGAAGAGACAGAGAAAAAATTATAAAATCTACCATGCAGAGAACAAGGAAAAATAAGAGATATGGAACAAAAAGAATATATATCCGCTACTTATGGCCGCCATTGCTGCCTGTTATTCTTCATGTGAAATTAAAAGATTCTCAATTTCACCAATATTAAGCGATTCTCTGTTTAGCTTGATCAAATGTAATGCAACTAAAAAATTCATTAGATAACCATTCACAAAGTGTTTAAATGTGATCTTCCTTTGTGACATTGTATATACCAATGTAAACCAAATTAAAGAATCCACTATGATTCGATTTTATTTATTGAAAGAGAAAGTATACGAACCAACTAGTTAGTCAGTATTAGCTAATTTTAAAATTTAGATTGATAATATAGGATTTAAATTTAAGATAAAAAATTTAAAAATTAATTAATATTGACCGAAAAAATTAATTACTTGATATTATTCTTATTGAAATTCTAAGTTGCCAAATCTATTATGTGGTTGATTTAGCAAAATACATTTGCAATCGTTGCAAAATTTATAAAGCAAAGAACATTTTACTATTTGTAGTTTTTGAATGAAGCATCAATCGAGGCAAGAAGTCATTACTCTGATTGTAGTATTGTTGAAACCATTTTGAATAATTGGTTGCGGATATGGTACTTGCATTTTAAATTTTGAATTGTATAATTCAAAAAACAAAGGGTTTAACTAGGAAAAAATTATAGCTAGAGAGTCCTCAAAAATTGTAGCAACCATACATTAGTTACAAAAAAATATTTGTGGGTAATCGAAAGTTGCATTTTTAGTTTGCCATGATTTTGGGGTTATTATATACAGTTTTAAATATCATGAAGACATTTAAAGAGTCACATTTGTATATCATTTTTCATAATTAATGCCGTGGCTAAATAAAAATAATCAAATCGAAAAGTATAATTCTACCACATTTTATCCGTAGTTAATTTATGCAAGTTAGATTTTTCAGCTACACCTTTTTTGGTGGCTAATATCGAATTAGTTAATCAGACTATTTTCGATTTTTTAGAATTTGTAGCCTTTGTTGTAGTTTATTAATTGAACAATTTTAATATATTAAAATTTTATCTCTATATAACAACACTCATGAATTATTCTAGAAATTTATATATGGCACACTTTTAAAAAAAAAAATAAGTACATAGCTCACTAAATAATCCAAAAGTTGTGAGGTAGGAACAATTCAACAAATCATAATCCAGATAAACATACAAGTCCAAAATTAAAAGCAAACTGAAAAGCAAGGTTACAAAGTTAACATTTATTTGAAATAAGTAAAAAAAAAATAAACTATTATATTTGTCTTAAGATTTGTGTAGTGATGCACAAAAATAACTCATTTAATAGGAGATGTATTTAAATCAATTTTAGTTGTTAGAATTTTTTCTTTTGCCTTATTAGGATAAAAGTAAATATTTTATATCGAATATTTGTAGAGTTTTCATCAATTACCCAAAGTTTTTAGTGCCCATTTAGGGTTTGTTTGGATGGAAAGATGGAAATAGAAAGGAAGGAAATAGAAAGGAAAGAAAAGAAAGGAAAGAATTTAAATGTATTTTTATTTTCTCTTGAGTTGTTTGGATGAAAGGAAAATAGAAAGAAAGAAAAGAAAAGAAAGAATAATTTTCTTTGTTTGGTTAGAAAGAAAATTAGGGAGAAAGAAGAATGAATTAGTAGTAAATGACATTTTTGTCCTTGTATTTATAAAAATGGTATTTTATGTATATAATTTATGAAAGGACAAATATGGAATAATATTTTTAGGTTTCATTTTTCTCTCACTTTTTCGTCCATAGTTGGAAGGAAAAATTTTGAGTGGGACCCATTCTTAATTTTAAACTGTTTTAATTTTCCACTCAAAATTTCATTCCAAACAAACAAGGGAAAATAAACGTTTTCCCTTTCACTTCCTTCCTCTTATTTTCTTTCCCTTGATTTTCAGTCCAAACAAATAATACCTTAATGCTAGCGGCATTATCAAACACAATTTTTTTCGTATAGTAGTTACATCACCAAATTCAATTAAAGAGTTAAGAGTTACAAGCATCCATAACTAAACAAAGATAGAAGTCATAAATATATAATCACACATATCTAAAAACATCTATCAAGTCAGTAATCAACCAAACAAATAAGGTGAGGACTACCATACCCTTTCTAAAATAAAGAGTAAATTATTCTTTGTAACATATACAGTAATTATTGATAAATGATTCTTTTATCAGAATTCTAAAATTCACGTTATCTTTTCTTTTCTTTAGATTTTTCTTGAAATTTAATAACAGTGTCATTTTTATTATCTCCACCAAATACATCTCTTCCCTAATTAAAAAAAAAAAAACCAATGCATTGGTGGGAGCATATTAAACTATTATATTGTCACAAAAAATATTAAATTATTATTCAGATAACAATAAGACAAAATAGAATAAGTATTTTAATATTCACATTCACCTCAAATATTAATTAATTATTTTATTATTCATGCCATTAATTACTTACAAAAATTTTATTTATGGTACAAATTCATATCTGTCATACAAATTCATACCCTCTTGCTTCTCTCCGAACGTAATATCTTCTAATACGAAAAAAAAATCTTAAAAAGAAGAGAGCTGAAAAATTGATAGTTGTGTTCATTAAAATTGGAGATTAAAAGCGTAAGAACAAGTTCAAAATCCTAATTTAATTGATTAGAAATGGTGATTTGATTTGAAAGGAATTAGAATTTTAAAATTGGAGAAGAAAAAGTGTATTTGGTGGGGATGATGAAAATGACATTGTTATCAAGTATCAAGAGAAACATATCGTCAATTGAAAAGAAAAGAGAAGATAACGTGAATCTTGAAACTCTGGTAAAAAGATAATTATCAATAATCACTATATATATATCACAAGAGATAATTTATCCTTTATTTTAGAGAGGGTATATTAGAATTTACCAACAAATAAAATATAAATATATGTATCATGCTAATAACTAAACAAACAAATAAAATATAAATATATAATCACACATATCTAATGATGGATATCTATCATGATAATATCTCCAAATGTAGTATCTTATACACTAGTGTATCCACTCAAATTCTTTTTTCAAAAATAGAGACTTTATCAACATTACTAAAATAATATGTTCACTTCTTTATATATTTTTCTCAAAGACAATTTCTCTTCCATAATTTATAACAATTATTAAAACTAGAGGCATAGAGCATCTTAAGTTAAAAAAAAAGCAATAAGTGAAAAAAAAACCTAATTCTACAAACAGGGCAGAGTAAAATTAAAGTTCATAATAGGATAATAGACACAAAAAGTACTGCATGTATATCTATAATTTAAGCTATATAATAAAGTAATGATAAAAATCATTCTCTTCCATAACGATCCAATTTGAGGATTTGCTGTAAGATTATGGGATTTGAGGTAACCACTGTGAAGTACGGATATTTTGCTGAGTTGTCATATTTGTATGTCGGACACATTTTGGATATAATACTCATCGACACTTGTTCGATACGTATGTTTGCTGTGTCCAACCGTATATTAATAAAAAATAAATTCTTCTCCAAACATGCCTGAACACACCTAAATATCATCACGTGTCAGCGTGTCCAGTCTTATTCTTAACATATATTCTTAAAATAAATTTAGATATAGTATATATTATTATTTATTAAACAGAAAAATATTTTAAATACTTGATATAATTAAAATAAGACATTAAAAATAATTAAAAAAATTAATTTATATTTTAATATCAATAAAATATCAAAATATCGTTACGATTTATCTAAAAAATACTTTATATTTTATATGTATGCGTGTCCCCGTGTCACATAAGATTTTAAAATTTGCGTATTGACGTATCCCGTGTCGTGTCGTGTCCCGTGTCTGTATCAGTGTCCGTGCATTATAGGGTAACGATATATCATCGTGCTGAGATAAAATTACTATTTTGTATCACTTAAACAGTAAAAAATTATATAAATATATTAGTTTGTTGAGTTTTTTTCGGCTGGGATTTTAATCTAAAAATTCACAAAACATACAGAAATAAAAGTTAAGGAAGGAATATTCTATTATTCATGATGATTCATGACTAATTTTACGAAACAACAACTTTTTCAAAATCTTCATGACTAATCCACAGCTAATATATTGCTGGTCTCTAATCCAATCACTATAACAGGAACGAAGCACAGCGGCAAAAAATTGGGGGTCTTTCACCTTGTCGCCGCAAAATAAGACTGCAGAAAAAGGATTCCTTCGTGTGCCGCAACATCAGCGGTGATTGCAACAAGAAACGCTATTAGGTGAGGATCTAATCATAATTCAATTTCTGTTTTACCCATTTTTATCTTATAACCTTTAATTGATTCCTCCCCAAATTTGCATAAACCTGCAAAGAGTCCTTGGCAGCGCACGAAACACTGCTGTTGCTGCTCTACCGCACCATTGTTGCCGATCCATCGTCCTCTGGCCGCCGTCGAGCCTTTGCCTCATCATAGTTCCTGAAACCCATACTCCCTCTTCCAAGGTGTGCGAAATCCCTAGCATCTGCTCCACCCTGCGCCTCTGTTTGGGTTGTCAAGTCACGCAGCTGCCATCCGTGCTTCTCCCACTGGCGTCGAAGTTTCCTAATTCCTCGATCGTGCGTGACACCGTTACATCCTCCTCCACCGTGCGCCAATATGAGTTATCACGGCCTCTCCCCTGTCACTGGTTCATTCTGACACTTTGATCTTTCCTTCTTGTTTTCCTTCTTAGTTCAAAATTTTAAAAAAGAATTTGTCCATATCTTCCTTTAATTGTGGTTAATTGATGTTGTTTAGAGTTAGAGATTTGAAGGTACCACTTTTTTTATTTAATGGGTGCTTTGTATTGAAAGTGATAGTTAGAGTAGATAAATGAAAAAGGGTCATTATCATGATTAGATGAATGAATTGGTCATGGATCATGCTTCCTATTTTTGGAATTGGAATCATTAAATAAGAGGGACTTAGGTGCGTGTATAGATCAAAAACAAAAAAACGCTAAGGTGTTCATGCTGATCTCCATTATGCTATTTGTATGCTACTAGCAGCTATGTTCTGCTTTTGAGCTTGGAATTGCTGAGATTGTTTGGTTTAATAGTTGCTGGTCTAATGATGTGTGTTAGGGGAATTACTTGCAAATTTTGATGCTGATTGTTGCCATTTATTAATTGCACAATTATGTTCCTTACAATGCTGAGTTGTTACTGATGTGCTGCTTACCAATTGTTATGCTGCTGCCATTGTCGTGTTACTCTACTCCTAACTAATTTAGTTTATTTTATTCTAAGTGATGCTATTTGGTTGCTACTATGCTTACTATGACAAGTTGTAGTGATCTTAGACTAATTAATCATTCCCTAATAGGTTAAGTATCCTTCTAGCTTAAATTTAAGTTGATTTTGGTCATTGAATTGCTTTAGTCTATCAACAAAAATAGTAATCAGGTAGATCAATAGTCACACTTGCTGCTTATATCACTCACCATGAACTTACTAGGCCCTTTACAGTTAAGTAATCTTGATTTCTTCACCTTTTTTTAAGTTCTCTTAGTGTCATTTGTTAAAAGGATTGTCATAGTATCTATCCTCACACATTATGTTTTCTATGTATCTAAATCCAAGAAAAAACTAAATCATGCTATTGAATTCTCGGTTCCTTTTACCATATGTGACAAGTTGATGCTTATATGACTTGTTCTTGTGTTTTACATGATTAAATTTCTGTCAATATCATCTCAAGTTACTTTTCAAATTTTAGTCTGCTATTTCCCTTCTGATTTTTAATTTTAGTTTTCATTATTTGATGGGAATAGCATTGCATCACGACGTGGTAGCCTTTGTACCTTCTTATACATGTTAAACTATTTGTTGTTAGTATTTATTCTTCTAGTTCAGGTAATTTGTATTATATGGCATTGTTATCCATTGGCAATGTCAATTTATGGGACCTGGTTGTTGTAATTCTCAAAAGAATAGCTCCCACATACTTCATTCATCTTGCATGTCTTATTTTATTTGTGACAATCTTGCTTGTCTTATAAGTTCGTTTACTGCTATTTTTCTGCATAAAAAATGAATAAAAAAGAAGACAGGACAGAAATTTTATGGGATTTTGATTACACTAAATATATTAAGGAATAGAAAATTTTAATTTTGGTATGTGGTAAACTATTAACCTGCTTGAACTAGCCTAATTTTGAGTGATAGATAGTAGACAAGAAAGAAAATGTAAGAAAAGGGTAGGCGGAGAGGAAGAATAACGTGTTAAGGGGGTTTAGATGTTTGAGAGTTTTAAGAAGAAAAGTGAAAGTAGGCTTGTACGAAATTACACCTTGTTTGGCATTGTTTGATCTTTTGTTAAAACTAAAAATAAGTAGGTGAAGTTTTCTTTGCTGTGGGTTGTAACTATATCATTTGTCTTGTATTGTATGCAATTTATTGGATGAATTTATTTGTTCCCTCCATTTCTTATTGATGATCTTTTCAATTTTTTTAATGCATATATAAATCAATGAAATCTGAATTTGCTGAGTTAATTTATGTTGATTGCTACTTATTTATTATAAGTTGTATAGAATAAATCAAATTAATTTATGATGATTGCTGAATTAGTTTCTGCCATATTGGATGATAGGGAATTGGAAGTTTAGGCAATTACCCTTTTTTGAAAATAAAATAAATAAGAGTTATTAAAAGATATATAGCATTAGTTTATAATTATCAAGAAAAAAAATAAGAGAAAAAAGAAAGGCAGTAGCAAAAATTTTAACTTCAAGTGGTTCAACAATGATAATGCTTCTCAAAGCAATAATACAAATAGGATGTCAAAAATTTCTCTTACGGTAAGAGTTCTCCCTAATGCATTTGCATATTGTTATAATAATTTATAACATTTTTTTCAAAAAATAGAAATTTTAACAATACAAATTGATTCATAGTGTACATGATAAATTAACTTAGTGCCTACTTTGAATTCAAATCATCATCATAAATCAATTTTTCTTTTTCGACCTATTCAAAAAAATAATAAGACATATAAAAAAATGTGAAAACAGAATATAAGCAAAAAAAATTGAAGAAGAAAAGCTCACTTTATTTTGTATGCTACTAGTACCCTTCATAATTTTCTTAGTATAACAATGTGATGAGAGCTCGATATTTTTTTCCTTTCAATGCTCTCTTTCAATTATGCATAACTATATGTGGGTTGTACAAATTACTGTGTTTAACAATGTGCGTCATGCATATAAGTTAAGTTGGTGTCATTTAATATTACATTTTGGAAATTGTAATGTATAATTGTATAAAGTTGTGCAATGTGGTAAATAAAATATCGTTTGAGCTCCACATTGTAATAATGTGACTGTGTTTTTTGATTGTTTACTTTATATACTACTTATTTGATATCTTGTATTTGTTTATGATGTATGTTAATATATTTCTGCTATTAATCATTTTCAATAAGCTTTAGACAAGTAGAAGCAATGTGCGCTCTGTTTTTATCAAAGACCAACTCAAGGGCTCTATTCTTTTTTTTTTTTTTTGGTTGGATGTTGTGTTTTGTTTTGATGGATTATCCTAATTTGATGGGAGTTATTAATGTTGATGTTTTGGACTTTTTTGTTTTGGTGTTCTTGTTATTTAGATGACCCTTCTAGTTCAGGTAGTGTTTTTTGGCTTGTTTCTACATTTCATATGCTTTTGGGGCTACAACTTATGAAGCAAAAGATATTTCACCTGCTAGCATTTTTGGTTCCTTTTTTTGTGTCTTACTCTTCTTGTCCTGCCTTTTTTATTCTTATTTTTTATGTACTTTCTCGTTGAACCAATTATTTGTATCTCCATGGTAGAAGACAGGACAGGAAAACTATAATCAAATATTTTTAGAAGCATATCTAAAATCATATATCTACAATTTCAAGATTTTATTCTCTATCTATTATGATTGTTTAGTTATATTTTTTGTTTTAATTATTTTTTAAATCTAACTTCCACCGCCGTCTTCTTTTTCATTTTTTAAGGAAGCTTTTCTTTATCTTTTCATTTTTTGGACTTGGAACCAACAATTCTTTCTCCCAGTAATTTTTTAGAAAGTACAGAATTTGACAATGAGTAAGCAATCCTCATATACCTTTCGTGTACTACATGTTATTCGAGATGCAAGTAACTTTGTTTCTGTTATCGTTTTGAGTTATTCTGTTGCCTCGTACATGGTTTTGCTTGCAATAAATTGTCGAATATTACTTGTATATTACTCTCCCGTCTCATAATTGTGATAAACTATTATTGGTTCTCTTGACACACAACCCATTTTTTTAAAAGTTTTTTTAGTTTTATGTCTTTATTTACTGTTTATTTATTTGTTTGTGCTATTGCATTAAATTAGACATTGAAAAGAGCTGGATTAAAAAGTCACGAGATAGTGCAGAATATAAGGATGGTTTGAATAAATTCTTTGACTTTGCATTTGCCAATGCATCATCCGATGGGATGATACATTGTCCATGTCCTTTGTGTGGGTTCCGGTTTTTCCAAACTAGAGAGGATGCGTATGATCATCTTCTGATGAAACTCTTTCCCCCAAATTATACTTTTTGGTTACATCACGGTGAGAGGATCGTAGACGAGAGCTCCAGCAGTAGAGAAGAATTAGAACCCACTGGAAACTCAGTATATCAAATGCATGACATGGTCCACGAGGCATTCAACTTCCTGGGACTGCAGGGTGATGACGAAGACCCGATGGATGAACATGTCGGAGATGGTGTAGAGGGGTTGCCGTACTTATCCGACGAACATAGCCGTGAGGCTCGTGCCTTTCATGACTTGCTTGAGGATGGCGAGCAGGAATTATATCCGGGATGCTCAAGATTCTTGAAGCTGTCTTTCTTGGTGAGGTTGTACTATATAAAGTGCATATGCAGAGTGAGCGACAAGGCTTTTGGTTTGATTCTAGAGCTATTGGGGGATGCCTTTGAGCATGCAAAGATTTCGAAGACCTTGCACGATGCCAAGAGGATCATAAGGAAGCTCAGTATCGAGTACAAGAAGATAGATGCATGTCCAAATTACTGCATGCTGTACCAGGGCTCCGACTAAGACCTGTCTAAATGCAAATGGTGTGGAGCATCCAGGTGAAAGCAAAAGACCCGGAAGAATTCTTTAGTAAGGATCAACATCGTGGTCAAGAAGAATGGGAAAGCTCTGCCGGTGAAGATTCTCCGTTACTTTCCTCTGATTATACGGTTGTAGCAATTATTCAGGTCCAGCAAGACATCTGTGGACATGTTGTGGCAAAGAGAGGAACCAACTCTAACAGTTCTTTGAGGCATCCCAAGGACAGCGAGGCCTGGAAAGCATTTGACTGGAGATATACTGACTTTTTTGGCAATCCGCGCAATGTTTCGCTTAGCCTTTGCCAGTGATGGCTTCAATCTTTAATTTTTGGAAACCTGAGTTCAAAGTACTCAATATGGCCAGTGATTCTTATTCCGTACAACCTACCCCCTAGATTTGCATGAAAAAAACTAACTATATTCTCTCCATGATTATTCTCGGTCCTAAAATGCTTGGAAATGACATAGATGTCTACCTACAGCCCCTGATCGATAAGTTGAAGAAGTTGTGGGCTGGTATTGATACGTACGACGCAAGTGAGAAGACAACCTTTAAGATGCATGCTGCGTTGCTGTGGACTATCAGCGATTTTCCAGGCTTGGGCAATTTATCTGGCTAGAATACGTACGGTGGGAGAGCTTATCCCACGTGCAATTTAGATGCCGAGACTAAGCGATTCACCTTCAGTAAGAAATGGTGTTTCATGGGTCACCGTCGCTTCTTGAATCACGATCACAAATATAGATAGGACCGGAGTAGATTTGATGGTAAGGTAGAGGATAGATCCCCACCTGTCAAATTGACTGGCAGGGATATCTTGAGACAGTTGGAGGGTGTGCACATCTCACTTGGCAAGGTGCAAGCGGTTGGCGGTAAAAGAAGACGCAGACAGCAGACCGTGGTGCAAGACAAGTCTCGTTGGAAAAAGAGGAGTATATTCTTTGATCTCCCATACTGGGAGAACAACGAATTACGTCACAACCTTGACGTGATGCACATAGAGAAGAATGTGTGGGACAACATTGTTTTCACCATGTTGAACAAGAGTGGTAAATCCAAAGACCACCTAAAAGCTCGAAAAGATCTCCAGTTGATGGGAATCAGGCATGATATGTGGCCACTTGAAGGTGGAAAGTATCCTTCTGCAGTCTTTACCATGTCTAATCCACAGAAGGATGTTTTTCTAATGACCATCAAGAATGTGGTCTTTCCAGACAGATACTCTAGCGACATCTCTCGCTGTGTTGATTTAAAATAGTGCAAGTTATTAGGCTTGAAGAGTCATGACTGCCACATTCTAATGGAACATCCATTGCCAATTACGTCAAAACATGTATTTACCCACCCTAGTGTTCGCCTTCTTGGCAGAGTTATCAACCCTTTTTCGACAAATATGCAGTAAATCCATAGATCCTCAGTAATTTCCTCTCCTTCAGGATCGTGTGGTCCATACTCTATGCCACATGGAGATGATATTTCCACTTTCTTTCTTCACAGTCATGGTTCATCAAACGGTGCATCTGGTCGAGGAGGTACGCCTCGGTGGCCCAGTGCATTATTGGTAGATGTACTTAATTGAGAGGTAAAAATCTAAATAAGCCTTCTCGACCTGTATTATTAAGATAGCTTGAACCTAGTAGTTTACTTGTTATGTTCTCGAAGGTATCTATGTCGTCTCAAGCAGTCGTGCGTAATAAGGCACAACCATAAGGCTCAATTGCAGAGGGCTACTTATCCCAGGAGATTTTCACATTCTATTCAAGGTACCCAGATAATGTGGAGACCAAGATCAACTGACCGACACGCGTTGATGATCGGCCGAGCGAAGCTCTGCCGAATGATATTGCTAGCATGATCCCAGAGGTTGGAAAGGCGGTCGGGGCTGCTTCATTTTTTACGCTAACAGCAACCAAAAACCTTCAAGCACATCGTCATGTACTGGTCAATTGCATTACTGTAGAGAAATTCTTGGAGTAAGTATGGAAGGTGAGTTCTACAAGTGTGAAGTGAGCCAATATGGTATTGAGAGTACTGACCAACAATCAACGTTTTGTGTGCACAGTGAGTTCAGAGCCATCACAAAAAGAAAGTTGCAAAATAAAACTAGGTCCCAGTCTCAGATAGATAGTGATGTGCACAGAGAGTTTTCCAAGTGGTTCAGGCATAAGGTAATCCTTTATATCTCAGGATCCTACTACTCTTTGATGCTATCTTGCGGTTAATTGTTCCATGCCAGGTTCTCTTTGGAAGCACCAGTCATTCGAACACATTGCAGTGGCTTGCCTGTGGTCCCATTGCTCAGGCTAGAAACTTTAAGGCTTGCAACGTCAATGGATTTAAATTTAGAACTATGTCGAGGGAGGAAGGATGAGAACACAGAATAGCGAGGTTTATGTCACTTCAGATACTAGAAGTTATGCAAGCAAACGGGATAGCAATGTTGCTGTTGGCGGTGTCTCGTATTACGGCAGATTAATAGATATCATTGAGCTAAACTACAGTGGTCAATTCATGGTAGTTTTGTTCAAGTGTCTTTGGGCAGACACCATGTCGGGCAGAGGCATATGGCAAGATGTTTTGGGTTATACCTATGTCAACTTTGCCACTCCGATTCACACTGGTGATCGAGAAGACGACGAGCCATACATCTTAGCATCTGAGGCGCGTCTTGTGTTCTACGTGGATGATGAGGTTGACAACGGATGGAGTGTAGTAGTCCATGTGAAGCCAAGAGATTTGTTTGACATGGGTGAAGATTATGAACATTGTGAGGTCGACCTTCATCCCCAGCCTTGTATGACTAGCTTGCCTGAATTTAACGTCGAAGGCCTGCGGTTAACAAGAGACGGCGATTTAGAAGAATCCACTAATAACGGCGTTGAAGACTGTGATGAGGCCGCCGATTTATTAATACATTTCTCTGTCATGCATGTAGCTCATATTCATAGGAGATTTTGCATATATATTACTTTCATGCTTCACCAATGATTTACAGTGGCTTGTTTTTTAGTCATATCATTAGACAATAGATTAGATTGATCGAGTTATTTTAGATATTTAAAAGCTTATTCTCTCATAAAAAGCTCTTTTATCTAACTGGTTTTTCACAATGCTGTAACCTCTCCTTCAAGTCTTCTTGCAGTCACATTTTTATATTGTCCTTGTACATTCTTTCTATGTCTGTGGCCTACCAGAGAAATTAGAGAGCCGAGACTTCTTTTTGGTTTGCAGTAGCTGCTGGTTCGTAGAGAAGACGATAGATGCATCTCCATTCTCTTTGTTGGACCACGCAACATCCTTTGCAAGGCAGTTGTGGTTCAAAGAGTCCTGTATACAATCATGGCTGGATGCCTTCTTTGGACACAGACACCTCACTCGAGCCATTGGTCATGCACTTGCTTCAATGATGAAGGTTTGATTGCTGTTGCCCTTACAAATTTTGAGGTCCTTTTCATATTTTTTGGATGAAACCTGACAAAGATTTCAGTTGATTATGTTAAAATTTTAGGAATTGCTTCAATGGGACCAAAGGTACATCGCTAAATTTGGATTTGAGTTTACAATAAATACGGACACGTGGTTCTCACAGAAAATACTTGATAAGGTGAAGGTAAATATTCATGTGTTTACTCTTGTATTTATATAAAAGTTCTTTATTAGCATTAAGGAGCATATAGTAGTCCATGTTACAAGAGAAGCCATGATTAGCTAGCTAGTTATTATACAATATCCTTTCGGCTCTTTCTTCTTAAGAACTGCAAGTGATTGTTGTTTTGGTGCTTCTAAACTATTCTGAGGTAGGCTAAATTCTGCATTGGACGTCAAATGCTTTTTTATATTTGGTTAGATAAATACATTTAGTTTTCAATAAATCTGAATTCACTGGGTTAGATAGTTTGCTTTGCAATTTTATCTGCTCTGATACTAATTCCATAGATAATTTATGTACACTATAACCTTGTGGAACTTTTGCTGTTGGATTGATTCTTGGCTCACAAACCAATTCTCAATTAGCTTAAAAAGATGATACTGGAACTGGTGCACATGAGGCATTGTGGATTTTACTTTGAAAAAAATCTTTTACTTACAGTAACAAGAAATAATCAAGCGCTTGTACAAAATTATTCATAATCAGACTTGTCCAGTTGTGTAACCTAGCACATATTTTATGTTTAGAGTGAGATACTTGGTAATTTAAGAATGTGATTGATTTATATATTTATTCTACTTAGAAAGTTAATTAAGTTTTATGGTACATGAGGTTAGCTACAGTGTCCTTTACTTAGTATTCTATGAAAAATTTTATATTTCCTTTAAAAATCTATTAAGAAAGTTTCATGTCTATGTCTTAATGCTACTAAGCACTGAGCTCATTTTTTCCAAGAATACATGATATGCGAATTTCGATAATCCAATGAATTAACTATGAATAAGAATAATATCAATATCTATCCAAGAGATTAAAATCAGATGTCATTTTCTGAAGCCTGTTCTTACTTCCATATTGTAAGACAGTGGCAAGTAGTGGCCCTGAGTACATTAATTGTATTCTCACTTGTATTTTTATTTTTTGCATTGTGGAAGAGTGATATTTTATCTCTTTCTTTAGATGAATGTTAATTATAGGAAAGACTTTGATTAATATTTCATTTATGATAATCTTTACTAGCAATGAGGAGCATATAGTAGTCCATATATATATATATCCCTATCAGCAGACCCATCTGAATCACTATATCCAGTCAACTGAGATTTCCACTTACTTGATTTGCTCAAAACCTTACCGCCTGAAAATCGATATTTTGTAGCAGGATTAGAAGAGAAGGTAGTTTGGTGTCCCTGACCGACCTCAGGCCTCCTGATCAAGTGCACATTCCCCTTGGTTTACTATTGAAGTCCAATCCTTGTAAGGTAAGACGATCGAAGGATTCAATCCAGCCACAGGTTCCCCTACGGCTACCTTGTTACGACTTCACCCCAGTCGAAGACCCCACCGTGTATATATATATATATATATCTTTTTATTTGTTTTTTATATTCATGTAATTTAAACCTGATGTGTAGTTAGAAATTGAAGGGACTATTAGATAATTAATATGCTGCGAGACATCTTTATTTAATTTCTTGCATGGTAGTTTATATGGATGATAGATAAATCAATCTGATTTTGATTCATGTAGTTGTTTCATATAATTTACTTGTTATGTATACTTTTTTGGCCATGCATGTTTTGCTGTTCCATCTTATCTAAATGTCTGGTTACACCTCTGGCTATTTTTCATAAAGAATAGATAAAAAATAAACTTTATGCACAACCAAGGTTATAAAAACATTTTAAATTAGTTTACTGCTAGTATTAAATTTGTTATTTTGTGTAGGCACGCTATGAAAATACTCTTGTCGTTGAACTGGATATTGCAGCACGGGAGGAATTCAAACTCATAGAACATGGACTTGATCGACTATGGGAACGTAAGAAAGACACGACTTCTACGAGTTTTTTTCGAATTGCAACTTTGTTGTAACCTCTGTTTTTGTATGTCTGATTTTCATAGAAAGAAAAAAATAGGTGATTTATTTTCTTTTAGGTGGTGAGTGTATGGAATTTAAAATGTATATTTTTATTTAACTTTTTTTATTTCACGTGTCATTAATAATCTTATGAATTTCTGTTATTTTAATTAAACGTTAGACAAAAAGAAAAAGTACTTGCCATGTAAAATGTAAACATCTTTTAATAAGGAGATGATTTGTGCATACAAAACAAGACTTCTACCTACTAAACCTTTGATGAAAGATCTGTGAAAGTTCTTGTAATAGGTAATATAGGGTTTTAATTATGAATTACGAAAGAATACATCATGCTTTGACTCTTCTTGATTCAATTTTTTTTTGGGAAACAGGTGCCGTTTATCTTTTAAGATGGCTAGGAAAGGTCGTTACATGAAAAAACCAAAATTAGGACCAGGATGTCAGCAACCCCAAACGGCTCCGCCTCCGGCTTCGGTTTCCCACCACGATGACTCTCAAATTCCCCCAGACAGTGGTGACAGTGTCCCTGCAACTTCACGCCCATTACTTCTGCCGCTCAGTGAACCAAGGCTTGCTCCACAATCGAGCACAAATAGCATTCAAAACTCGGAGCCAGGCTACGTAAACTTGGCAGCTAGTGCAAATGATGTAGATTCCCTTGATCAAGAAGTTGATGACCCCTCTGTTGCTTCTGGAGCTTAGAGTCACAAAAGCCGCAAGACTATAGAGTGTTTGACAGTTAAGATCATCGATAACGTATTTAATAATTTTTCTTTGTTCAACATGATTTAGACTCTATGTTGTATATTAATTTTCTTGCATGCTGTCCACAACAGATACACATATAAGGTATAATATTTGGCTTATAGATTTTGAGGGCAAAATCAAGCCGGAAAGATTAAGCGTGAGGGAGGCTATGGAACGGCCTAACGGCAGAAGGATCATGCGCAAGTTCAACAACAAAAAGCAACCAATTGGAGACAAAGCTGGACTTTTGAGTAGCGTGCTTGGTCTGCTAGGATCTGACTATGAAAATTTTTCTATCTGTAAGGAAAGTTGGCATAAGATTACCACTAAAGACAAGGTTTATAACAAACGTGTCAAGGTAAAAGTTTATATCCAACTTGAATTGAATCTGCTTATTTTTACAATTATTGACAAATTGTATTATCGGTATAGCAAATTTTTCACTTTGATGAAGATAGTAAAGGAACTATCAAGAAAAATATTTTGAAAAGTATGGGGAAGTCTTGGAAGAAAACAAGTCTGAGGTTGTATAATGCGTTTTACGAGCCAACATTCACGACTGAACAAAATATTGAGCACCGTCCGCCGGGAATCGATCAAGAGCATTGGAGATGGTTCCTTGACTATCGCGCTAAAATGAGACAAAGGTAACTAGTATATCATTGGTACACAACAACACAATTTATGTTGCATTGAGTCTTTTTAAATCAGTTTCTAATCGCCCTTTGTCTCTGATGGACCAATAGGAGAAGTGCAGGAAAAACGCGATTAATCGATCAAAACAACTATATACCCACACTGGCGGTTCGAAAAGCTTCGCACGGCGGATGGAAGAAGAGGTACTTTGCTTTTTTATTCATTCTTTAGACTATCTCTATGACTAAAGTATCCTTGATTGTGTGGAATACGGTAATGGCATAAGCTTTGTTGTTATAGTCGAAACAATAAGTGAGGAGAGTCGGTAGAGGAGAGTTATGGATTACAGTGCACAAAAAAAAGGATGGCTCCTATATCAATGATGAAGCAAGAGCAATTAGTGTAAGTACTACTTATTATAATTGATCGATAAAATTATGATCTCTAATACGTTAATAGTTTACTTCTCTATTTTATTTTGTTTTTTATTTCTTTACTGAATGGTTTACTTCATTAATTGGTTTGGTATTAGGCTGGAAACAGTAATAAAATATTCAAATATGAGTTTCTATTAATCCTAATCCATCAGCTTTTCACCTACAATTTCATCCCCAACTTCAAAATGGACCAAAAGATGTTTACAATTTCCAATTCTGCTTATTTTTAATTATTGTTCCAAATTTACCTCAGATGTTGCTAGACAGTTTCAATTTCAATTATCTCTTATTTCTTTTTATAATGGTTTGCATCTTATGAAACAAGTTCTTTATTTTGGTTGTTTTATGTAAATAATTTTTTAGACTAATTTTTTTCATTCATATTTGTGTGTTCTTTTACTATGATAAAAGTGATACAATTAATCATCCTGTTTGGCGTGTTCTTGACATGAGATGGACCCATCAACAAAATGATTGTATTTGCTAATTTGTATTTGTAAGAAAGAATTGAGGAGATTGAGCAACAGGATGAGTCTTCTAGAGTGTTGTCTAAAAATGATTCCATTGCTCAGGTTTTTGGAAAAGAGAAACCAGGTAGAGTACGTGGTGTGGGTTTCGGACTGACTCCTAGTCAACTATTCGGTCTGAATTCACATGTTCCGGGAAACGGAGTCCAAGTACAGGAGACACAGAGGAAGCTGCTTGAACTGCAGGCAGAGCTGGAAGGCAAGAAGTTGAAGAGGAAGGCGATGGAGGATGAGGCAGTAGTAGAGAAGAAAAAGAGGCAGAGATGGAGAATGCTCAGATTTATCTATTTCAATAGTAAGGTGAGGAGCTGCCACCAGATATCACTGCAGGGATGAGTTCCGTGAAATGATAGAGTGAAAATTAGTATATTAGGATTGGAGATATTTTGGATTAAAGCAAACATTTTTTTGAATTAGACTATGCAACTCTTTGCAAGAGATTTGTTTTCTTCGTATTTTCATGAATATATTATTTTGTTTTGCAGATAATTTTTTTTGTTTTTGATACAAGTTTAGATTCTAAGGTTGAAGATATTAACTCTTAAAATAATAAAAAATCTAAAACGCAAAAAAAATATAGTTCTGTAATATTTTAAAAAAATTGTACGATCTTTTTCAAAAAATCCAAATTTCCTCTTTTTTTTATTTTTCTTAATTTAGTGGAAAGTGTCTCAGAGTTTGAAAAATCTGTCCGATATTGCGGCAGTTTGCAACCGCCGGTAACTATGTCCGAAACCATCTCACTGGGTTGCGGCGGTTTTAATATCGCCACCAAATACGCATCAACTTGAAAATGTAGAAGTAAATAGCGGCGGTTTTAGAACCGCCAGTAAACATGCTAGAAATCGTGTCACTCGCATTTGGCAGCGGCTTTCTGAACGATTGCCGCGAAATAGTGATTTAGCGGCAGTTATACCAGCGGTTATTGGAAACCGCCGCCAAACCTAATCCCGGCGCCCATAACCATGGTCCATGGCGGTCCAATGAATCGCGACCTTTGATTTTGCGGCGGTTTAAAACTGCCGGTAATCATAAAAAAAATCGCCGGTATTTTGTGCCTCACTTGTTGTGAATAGTCAATAAATTATTCTCTAGAATACATGATAAAAATCCATTATAATTTTATAACACCACAGGATATAAAAAATGGATTATTGCTATAGAAAGTAAACATTTAACGGTGAATTTATCTTCAAATGAGTAATAGTTCTAATTTTCTTGTCATCCATTAAGAAATAAATATATAAATTGTACACAAATTCTAGAGGAAAAAAATTCAAAATAATAGACAAATCACATAGATAATAAAAGGAATGATTCAACAAAAAATTTGGTACATTATTACTACTAATATAATTCGCATCAATCTTTCTCAAAAGAGTAGCGAAAAATAATAGAATGAAGTAAGTTTGCAAATATCTTTCCTAGTTGACTTAAAATCTTGCAAATTAGAAGATATTAATAACAAAATTTGAAGACCTAGTTTTTTTCCCTTTCATTTTCCATGTAAACGGAAGAAACTTTCAACTAAGCCTAAATAAATAAGGCAAGATAAGCAAAAACTAAATCAAGGGAGAAGAAATGAGCAGCGAGCGAGCCATACTTAAGGGAGGAGACGACGACACGACGCAGGGCAGCAATGACACGACGACACGAGGCAAGGGGAGACAACACAACAACGTGAGGCAGGGTGAGGCAACTTGCCACTCGAAGGGCGAACAGGAAGAGAGAGATGAGGAGAGAAGAGAAGAAGGGGTTCTGGTGCTGAGTTTTGGGTGGATTAGCGTTTGATTTATCATTTTTAGGATAAAGAAAAAACTATTTTGTTAAAAGGAAGAGTATAAACTTCTGATGGCTATGGAAAATGTTGTTTGTGGCAGAGTAACAAATTTTAGCTACTGTGATAATGTTTCGTGATAAATATGAGACACTCTCATTTATTTTTGTCATGACATTTCGTATTTAGAATTTGGTGGCTAAATCTCTTTTTTGTGGTAGTGTGTAATGGAACTTTGTCTTTTATGATATGATCTTTATGATTTTATCTCCTAATATTATGTAAAAATGGTTGTAACTCCCAAAAAATTTGCAAATATATTAGATTAATGACGATTATATCAGCGGTTGTTAAAAATTATCACTAAAACTAATTTTTACATTCTAAATTATGTCAGTTGATGAATTACTAAAATACGATTTTGTAATAATTTAAAACGGCCACTATTACTATTAAAATAAATTGCCGCTATTCGATGCGTTTGTATATATGAATCTGTCTATTGAGAGAAGAAATCGAAACACAAAAGTGAGAAACTAATTAACAACCTAGCTATTATATTAAAATACAAGTTAACATCACAATATCTAATATAACATTTGAAGTGCACATTGTATATTACCGTACAACCTATATTCCTCACACTAGAGTAGTGTAACCTAATAAATAATATTGATGATACTATTTTTTTAAAAATTTAAATTATATAAAAAAATATAAATAATTATATCTCTATAATAATGATCCAATTTTTTAGCATTGTCCTTGACTTTACGCTCTTTTATATATATATATTGAGCACGTGCCTTTTATTAATTTGATTGAGAAGCTGATGATGTGGACTCAAACTATAGAATAGAGACGGCGAATGAAGATCTTGACAATGGTAGAGGTAAAAAATCAATTTATATATATGCTTGGATGTGAATCCTTCTACCAAGATAACGAAAGAGATCAAGCTTGTAAGTATACGTAGAACTACTACTAATAATTTTATCCCTGATTTTGTTTATAAATAGAAAATTGGATAGATTTTAGCTTAAAATGAAATCTGTTTTATTCTCTCTAAATAAATGTATATATCTCAATATTATATATTTTGCCCTTAAATAATTACCGAACATGGATCTTATATGAAGCGTGGGTTCTAACGATAAAATTACGTTGGCTAGTCATAACTCAAAACGGAACGGAACGACAATTGAGCTTTAAAAAAATGATAAAGGAGGTGATCTTAATCATTTTGTTAAAAATAAAGAAATAAAAAGAACACCTGATACTTAGTCTTCTTTTTTTTTTTTTTCCCAAAAAGATAATAGGTTATATTTCATTAATTATTGAAAAATGGAATACAAAGATATCCAAAAGTAGGACAGCATAATGAAAGGTAGGGATTTCCCAAAAACACTACACTGAAGGTATTCATCCAACGGTGCGTGGTCGAAAAAAGAAGAAAAATTCTAAAGAAGAAAGAATGATAAATCAAATTGAATGCAACTAAGAGCTTGCCTCATGGAGATGACGACCTAAACTGGGAGTTCTTTGGATTTCACGGAGCAACTTGACATAGCTTGCTAGAATGGCAGACGGCATTGAAGTAGAACCTTCAAAAATCAACTGGTTGCGAGCTTTCCAATAGTTCCAGCATATGATGGCAAGCAATTGAGGATTATGGTCAACATTCTTCAACGGGTTAAGCATCTATGTTGATGCAGTCCACCATGTCCAAAAGTCATTAGGACTCTGAGGGGAAAGACAGTCACGAAGATAACTCTGAGACCATACATCTTTAATTCTAGAGCAATCGATCAAACAATGAGTGACTGTCTCGGTTGCTTCATGACAGCAAGGGCATATTAGTGATATAGATGGGATGCAGTGATGAATCTGAGAAAGCACCGGAAGCCGGCCATGGAGAGCTTTCCAGATAAATAGCTTAATTTTGTGAGGCAAGTTCAACTTCCATAGATCAATCCACGACTTTTTCTGCTACATATAATTAGGGCAAAGCTCCAGAGGCAGATGGTAAAATAAATAGCCAATTCTGTAACTTGAAGCTATATCATATTGCTTGGATTTGTTCAAATCTCATTGCAATTTGTCCCTACTCTGCTGAATTTTAATTGACAAAATCCTGTTTGCAACGTCTTGGGGAAATAATTCTTGAATGAGATTCTGATTCCAATTCCTATCTTTAGTAATTAGATCTTTAACTCTTGGAACCAACTCAGAAATAGCCTGTCTATTTGGCATGTCAGAAATCATTAAAGGATATGGAGGAGGCAGCCAAGGATCCTCAAAGGTTCGGATATTCTCTCCAGTACACATAGCCCAATTAAGACCTTTTTCAACAATCTTTCAGCCTTCCAGTATGCTCCTCCATCCCCAAGAAGGTAAGACTCCAATTTCTGCCGTTATAGCATTACCATTACTAAAGTATTTACCTCTTAGGATTTTGGATAATAAGGAAGTAGGCTGTGTTACGAGTCGCCAAAACTGTTTGCCTAAAAGCGCCAGATTTTGGATTCTGATATCTTTAAATCCAAGGCCTCCTTCTTTTCGTGGACGAGTCATAGTGTCCCAGCTAATCCAAATCATCCGCCTTTCAAAACATTTTTGTCCCCACCAGAATTGAGAAAGTAGAGAGTGAATTTCTGAAATTAAACCATCAGGCAACTTGAAGCAAGACAATGTATAAATAGGAATAGCTTCTCTCACAGCCTTAAGCAATACGTGTCTACCACCTGATGATAGAAGATTGCACTTCCACCCTTAGATTCTTTTCCGAACCTTTTCTTTGATCATACTAAAAGAAGCCTTTTTCGATTTAGAGACTGTAGAAGGAAAACTAAGGTATTTATCCTGAGCCCCAATATGATTAATATTCATAGAGTTAGCCAGTAGTGTTCGAGTAGTGGAGGGAGTGTTGTGGCTAAAAAATACAGCAGATTTATTAAGATTTACCCTCTGGCCACTGATGCTTTCATAAGAATTCAATAAATGCAACATATTTGAACATGCTTCAGGATTAGCCTTACAAAATAAGATGGAATCATTAGCAAAGAGGAGGTGGTTGACCTTGGGACATCGCCTATGTATCTGAAGACCCTGAATTAGTCTGTTTTGTTCTGCCTTGTGTAGCAAGAAGGAGAGACCTTCTGCACAGAAGAGAAAAAGATAGGGAGATAGAGGATCTCCTTGTCGAATACCTCTATTTGGTTTGAAGAAACCATAAGGTTGTCCTTCCACAATAACAGAATAAGAAACAGTTGTCACTAATTCTCGAATCCACATGATCCACCGAGAGTCAAAACCAAACTTCTCCAATATAAACCAAAGAAAGTGCCATTCCACCCTATCATATGCCTTACTCATATCTAATTTTAGCGCCATTTCATTTTCGAGTCCCCTTTTTTTGTTCTTCAAGTAATGCATACACTCGTGAGCAATTATAATATTATCAGAGATTAATCTACCTTTAATAAAAGCAATGCGTAGGGCTAACTAGTCTATTCATCATACCCTGAAGTCTATGTACAAATACTTTGGAGATAATCTTGTAAAAGACTGAAGATAGGCTTATTGGTCTTACCTGAGTCATATCTTTAGCATCAGAAATCTTGGGAATAAGACAGATCTGAGTGTGGTTACAACCTTTCAAAATTCTGCCCCCTGAAAAGAAGCTCTTAACTGCTCGAAACACATCACCACTAAGTATGTTCCAAAAGCTTTAAAAAAATTTGCTGTCATACTATCATCTCCTGGAGCACTTTGAGGATGAATGCTAAATGTTGCACGTTTCACTTCCTCCATAGTCACTGGTCTTTGAAACCTACGGTTCATTTGAGCTGTAACCTTAGGTTCAAAATCAGTAAACATAGGTTCAGGGTTCTCATGACAAGTGGAGGAAAATATGTCCTTGAAATAAGATTCAGCCACAGAAGCAATACCAGCATTTGAAGTAGCCACTTCACCATCACTGGCAGTTAGTTGCCAAATTCTATTCCTTCGAGTTCGATTTCTAAATTTCTGATGGAAGAAAGCTGTATTCTGATCACCGAATTTGAGCCATTTGACTCTAGACTTATCTTTCCAATGAGATTCCTCATTTTGCAAAGCTTTTTCAAGTTTGTCTTCTATTTCTGAAATGATGTCGCCTCCATGAATTCCTGCTAAACGAAGTTCCTCTAATTCAGACTGTAATAAATCAATCTCCATCTTCGAATTAGATCTGTGTTCTTGCTGTCATCTGACAATCTTATGCCGACAACGCTTTATTTTTTGAGCTAGGATATACATGGCTGAACCATCAATCTGTTCGTGCCAAACCTCTCTAACAATCTGCCTCATTTCATCATTGGAACACCATCTTTTTTGGAATTTGAATCGGCGTTTAGATCTCTTAGTTCTCGGATTAGAGTCTAAGAGAAGAGGGGAGTGATCCGAGCCTGATTCTGACAATCTAAGAACCGTTGAATTGGGATAGAGTTGCTGCCAATCAACTCCTACCAGGAATCGGTCCAGTCTTTCCTGTATCAACTCATCACCCCTCCGTCTATTTGACCAAGTGAATGGTCTTTCGACCATACCAATATCAATCAGAAAATTATCATCTATAAAATTGTTAAAGGTTTCAATAGAAGAAGGAGATTTAGCACCCCCACCTGCTTTCTCCAATTGATTATAAATGGCATTAAAATCACCCATTAACACAACTTTACCATCGAACTATTGGGTGACTGAAGTTAATTCAGCAAACTGAGCCATTCTATGTTGATCATTTGAACTGAGATAAATACCTAGAACACCATAGGGATCATTAGAACCAGCTGTCAAAACTGATGCCGCAATGAAGAATCTACCATGCTGTAAAATCTGAACAGTGCAACCATCCCTCCATGCCATTGCCAAACCCCCTGATAATCCATCCGGATCCACAATAAATCATTCCTTGAAACCACAAGATCTTAGTTTTTCTTCAACTTGTCGAGATTGATTTTTTGTTTCACAGATAAAACCAACCTCGGGGGAGTAGGATTTGCAAATCCCTTTAAGATTGTGGATTGTCAGGAGTCTCCCCAAACCCCGACAATTCTACGAGAGCAGTTTCATATTTCTTTGGGTGCCACTTGAAGGCTGGCACCCTCCACCGTCATAGCAATTCTATGAGGATTTTGAGTCTCTGATTTGTTGCTCATGGTGTAGAGAAAAATAAAATTGGTATTTAATGATTTCAGAGAGAAATAAGACATATGGAATGAGTGAATTAGAAAATGGAATGAATTAAAAGAGGAATGAATTAGGAGAAAAAACGAAAATTAGGGAACTAAGTAGAAAAGAAATTAAGAAAAAAAAGTAGAAGAAGATGAAAAAGACTTTGACAAAGAAAAGAAAAAGAAAGGTGTAACCATAAAGGCGGCACAGTAAAACTCTAGCAGAACATGAACGAATTCATAGAACGCTAGATGAGGAGTACGTACCTGATACTTAGTCTTCAATGTCAACCTAACCCAACAATGATATAATTGTGAGGTTGACCTAGGCCATATTCATATTTGATAAGATTTAATTGAAGGCGCCCACTATATATGGCTACTCCAATTGGGTGCTAGTAATTTCACTAGTATAAACGCAAGCACCCTCCAATAGGCACACATCACTTTCCTAATAGTAATGATTCAACCATGTGCCATTTATCAAATATAGTGTTTGTGACTATTCCGTACAATTATTGTGAGATTGGGTTGTTCGTGAATCACATTAAATTGAATTTAATATTTTATATTTTTATATTTAGATATATCCATAAAATAAAAAATATATTAAAAAATTATCTTTATAAATAAGTCAATAAATTTTTTTATTTTTTAAATATATTTGTTTTTAAAATATTATTAAACTAATTATTTTAAATAATAAAAATAATATAATATATATAAATAATCACTATTAATTAAAATAACATATAAATACAATATTATTTATGTATTATTTCTTATGAACCTGCGAATATGTGAATGAAATTCGATATAATCTGATCATCCTATGAATTAAATTATATCCGCAAATTAAATATCAAATACGAATAAACATTGCAGATTTATAAATGTGATCTGACCTATGCACGCTACTAGAAATTGTCAAAAAAACATTTCAACAACAAATTTTATTGCTATATTATTTCACGTTTCTTGACTTATTACACGGAAAAGGAGAAATAGGTAGGACAACCCACCAAATAAATAATAAAATAAAATAAATTGATAAACTTCTATACGTTTTGTCTGATTAATTGATCATACACCATATCATATCTTTTATTATTATTCTATTCCAATATGCCTAAAATAAGCATAACTTTTTATATATTAGATATCGAAAAATATTTAGTCAGCCAAAAACAGCCATAACTTGCCTTATTTAGTATTCATTAATTATTGCGACAATTAATTAATGCTAAATAAGACAAATTCTGGCTGTTTTTTTGTCTACCTAGCATATATTTTTATCACAACTAGAAAATGGATTAATACAGACAGATTTACAGACGGATTTAGTCTTTATTATAGACGGATTTTTGGTTACCAACAGATTTTGTCCCTCTGTAAAAGCCCCGTCGAAAATTATTTACCGACGGATTTTTTTTCCGTCAGAAAATTACAGACGAATTTTTACCAGTTACCGACGGATTTTCTCTCTGTAAATTCTGCATCCATTTTTTCGAAAGTGACGAACTTTCCGACAGATTTTCCGTCTGTAATTACAGACGGAATTTCAGACGAATTTTCCGTCTATAATTACAGACAGATTTTCTGTCTGTAATTTGAACTTTGGAAAATCATTTACACTCTGATTACAGATAGAAAATCTGTCTATAAATCCGTCGGTAAGGTAAAATAATTTTTTTTTAATTTTTCTATTACAAAAATAAACCTGTTTTCATACAAAATAAATATAAATTTAATAAATATAATTTTTTTATCTATTTTGTATTCGAATATTTATAATATTTCAAAAAATAAACAAATTCATCGTATTATCAAACTAAAAGAAAAGTACTATAAACAAGCAAATTAATATAATTCAAAACATAAACAAAATGTATTAATACATCAACTATAATATTAAGTAACAACCATACATCAAAGTGTGTTGATACATCAACTATAATTCATCACAAACAAATATTTAATTAAAAGAGTATGTAGTCAAATCTTATGGAATAAAAAATCTCTTGGCGTGTATATTTGCCAAGCCAAGCCAAGCTAAACAGATCATGCTGGAACTGCATAGGTTCTTCCTCTAAATGAGACAGTAGCATCGGTGGTAGTGTTGGCATTGGTCAAGAAGCAACTTGATGATTTGTTTGAGGCATACACAGTGGCCTGAAATAATTATTTTTGAAAAGTAATTATTCATTATTGCTCTAATTCAATTAGAGAGAAAAAATAATGTAGACTTGTAATTTTGTTTTCATGTATTTTGGTATCGTGACAGAGTTGCCACTTGCCAAAATCAATTTGAGAAACGTTCCCATTTGTAAGACTCTCTTCCATTGATTTCAAAATCCTGTGGAGTTCTTTGAGGTGACTCCATTTTGGTTGAGCTTTGTTGTCTACATACAATAATTAATTAATTACTCAAGGATCATTTATGGAAAAATATTAGAAAATGAGATTCTTTTTGATCAATGCAATTTTACCATATTCATCAAGAGGAGCATCATAATCGTATGAAGTGGCAATGTATGGTCCACCAGCGGTTCTATCAAAGTTAGTCCCACCATGATACTGACCAAAAATAAATATACACATTTAGCATGAAATTAACTAAAACAATTTATATATATAAAATTTTATGATTAATATAATAATTTACCATGTCATAGTTTTGGAATGTGCCTCCTCTCTGGAAATTATATAAGGTAGTGAGAGAGAGAGAGATAGACATATCAGCCTACCCAATTTTCAGTCCACATCTTAGGACTGTTAGGATTGTTGGGTTCGAATCTCAACACCGGGGAGATTATGAACCTACATAAGAATCCCACCGTAATTTCATTCAGCACAAACATACGGATCAATGTGAAGAACAGAATAGAGTCCAGCTTCTAGCTTTGTAGAATTTCTCCTCTAAAAGATTTCCGGAAAAACAAGAACTCGCGCTCGCCGTCAGCTCTAAGCGTGACAAAAGCTAATGCAGTTCTAGCTTCAGAGTCAAACCGCACGCCAGATGTATCAACAAAGTTCTGCTTTAAAATATCACATAACATATACCCGAATTCATCCTTTCCTACCTGAAACACACAGATGGCAAGGAATTAAGCTCTGATTATCTATTCAAGAAAATCAAGGCAGCATTTTCCTACATGAGACATTCCTAACAGAATAAGCACTTGCTCTTGCAACCTCAGATGCTTCCTGCAGTCACTTCAACGGTTACTAAAAGTTGTTGAAATGGAAGATTTTATTTGAACTTAAAAACGAATGCCACAACATCCAAACAATTTCTATAAAACAAACCTCTAATAAAGAAGGGCCCCACTTAAATGCTCCCAGGTTCATGCAATCTTTTGCTAAACAAAGAAGCCCCAAAGCAAGCCCATATTGTGCTGGCACACATTGTGATGAAATCTCCAAAGCTTGTCGAAATTGTTCAACTCCCTTTCATGTAGAAAAACCAAAAGACAATTTCACAGATAGTTATAGAATATAAACCATTAGATGTGGTTGAACAGCTTCCATAAATTCATGAAAGGATTTGCAAGAAAATAGAATTCATTATTATCGAAGAGTACCTTCCTAAATAAACCAAGTGTCAACGAGATATTTCGGCTTTCAACCAAAGCAAAGACCATCTTATCATCCAACTTGATGGCACGGCCATAAGACTGATGGAGAATTCAAAAGTAAGTTGGTGGTTGAGGAATTAATCATCCAGAAGATTTAAGAGGAACCCAAACAGAAGGTACCTTTATAGCTGCAGTATACCTGCCCAGTCACTGGTAAGCAAGGCCCAAAGCCTGAAAAAGTTTTAGATACTAACAAAATCTTGTATTTTGCAGCCAAAATATTTTTCACAATAACAAAGTTCAAATCCAGTGATGCTTTAGCATGTAGAAGACCACCCATTTCAGTCACAATCTCTTCTATCTTAAGCTGCGTGTTCACATACATCAAACAAACAAATTTAGAGCATAAATGAGAGCAGAGAGAATGATAAGACATCGGACAAAATAATTCCTTTTGTGTGCATAAATAAAACAGGATAAAGAATTTTGGACCTTTTTCTTGCTTCAGCAGCAACCTTGGAAACCTCTTCTGCATTTGATCACGCCAATGTCCAAGGACTAATTTTGACTGCTCCAGGATTCTTTCTCTTAGATGGTTCTTCTCTAATACTCTTCTTTCCAAGTGAGCTTACGAAACCGATTTCTGGTGGGATTACATCAAACTGCAGCCAATGAAAGCAACATATGGTGCCATGTAAGAAAATGGAACACACAAAAGCACTAGGGATGTAATGTCTGACAAAGAAAGCACATTAATACCAAAAGCAAGTTGAATTTTTTTAAAAAAAATGTTACCTGATCTTCATCTGAATGAATGGAATCTGCTGCAGCAGAAGAAAACTCTACAACAAGCAACATAAAAAAAAGAGTTAATTTATATATCTCAATCCATAAAGCAAGTAGATTCAAACAGCAAAAAACGAAAAGCTGAATAAACAGAGTTAAATAAGGAAAAGAAATGATCTGAATAATGAATGAAGCAGCAAATAAAACTAAAAGAAACCAAATTGCAAGGATGATGAACACGCTACAGCACAACAGATCCACACTTAACCATATCAACCATTTTTTTACTGTGTAATAAAAATGGGAGCATCAGGACCAACAAGCATGGCAATAGTTGGAACCATTAAAAAATTGAGCCACAAAAGCAGAGTATGATAAACCTAGCTAAAACTGGCGTAGAAAAATTGAGCCCTAAAGTTTATCGGCGTAATTTAAACAATGCATACCTGAATCAGCGTAATTTAAACAACTGCTGGTAGATGCTCTGGTTCTCTTTGGAGCAAGAACCGATTGGGATCGGGTTGAATTCCATCGATTCGCTTGCGACAGAGCGCGATAGAGCAGCGACGAAAACAGAGCGCGACGACCTTGAGTCTGAAACGCCCGCGAGAGAAGCGATATAACGGAGAGATAGAGAGAGGTCGACGGCGAGATCAGCCGTGAGAGAGGTGAGACTCAGTGAGCTTGAGGGTGAGAGTGGCGAGAGAAGAGCAAAGAAACTCAAAGGAGGGTTAGGGGTTCTTCGTCGCGGTTAGGGGTTCTTCATGGTGGTTAGGGGTTTTTCGTGAGGCACAATGAAGAGACGGTTAGGGTACAGTAAGGCACAATGAATACAGGTTAGGGTTAGCTAGGTTAATCATCTTCCTGAGGCACAATGAAGACAGTGTTCATCTTCATGGAGTGCTTTGTAAATTGAGTCGAGAGAGAGAGAGGGGGTAGATTAGGTTAGAGTTATTTGTGATGGGAGCTCGAGAGAGAGAGGGGGTAGATTAGGTATAAGATTTTTTTTCCGGCGGAAAATTTTAAATTACAGACGGATTTTCCGTCTATAATAATTTAATAAAATACAGTGTTTTCGTCTATTGAATTACAGACGGATTTTCCGTCTGTAACTATTTCCCACGAAAAAATTAATTTTTCCGACAGAATTATAGACGAATTTTCTTTTCCGTCTGTAATTTATGCTAATTCATTTTTTTTTGTTTTTCGACAAAAAATCTCTCTGAAATTCCATCTGTATTTCCGTGAGATAAAATTCGTCGAAAATATCCGTCTGTAATAACTAGTTTTCTAGTAGTGTATAAATTAAAAACTAATTAATTTGAGTTGATCAAGTGATCAGCTCATCTGTCTGTTTAAGTAAGTATTGGGGTTCAAATTCTACTTTGTGCATACAATAATCTATTGGCTACCGACAGATCTTTAAATGAAACTCAGATCTGCGACGTATTAGTTCTTAACCTCTCAGATTGAAAGATACCGTGAGCAACTAAAAAAAATATAAATTAAAAACTATTATAAAAAAAAGTATTGATAAACTATAATAAATATAGAATATACTAGACATCACAGTACATAAATAAATAAGTATTTTTAATATACAATATTTTAAATAATAAACATTATTTTTAAGTAATAAATATAAAATATATAAATACAAAAGTATAAATCTTTTTTTATTTATTAGATCAATTATCATGTAATAAAATTTTTATAATATTAAAAAATTATATTAAAATAATATTTTAAACTATAACATAAAAATATAAAATAATTAAATTTTATTTTATATTTTTAAAAAATAATTATATTTTTATATTAAAATTTTTTTAAAATATTGTTATATAATATACATTTTTATTAAAATATTATTTATTTAAAATATTATATATAATACATAGAAATATTGACCTTTTTATTTTTTTAATTTTTATAAGAAAAAGAGGATACACATCTTTTATGAAAAAAAAAAAGAAAATAAAAAAATCGTTTAGAAGTCGCATGAAGAGTAATTTATATTAATAAATTAATTAGATACTAATATTATATAAATGTTCTAAATAGAAATTGATTACACATCTATTTTAAACGAATTTATATAAATTGAATCAGATAAACTCGATTTAAGCATATACACATATATCGAATGAACCCAAAACCCAATTTAATTTATGCACAAACGTTCAAATTCAAGTAAATAAAAATAATATAATTCAATTTACTAATTTACTAATATAATACAAACTTTTTATTTCTCTCTGTTAGTAAATAGAATCATGTTAGTTCGATTTTTATTTGAATTTGAACATTTGTTTATAAATTAAATTGGATTGATTAGATTTATATATATATGCTTAAATTGAATTTGCTAAATTAATTTATATAGACTTATTTAAAACAAATATATAATTAATTTTTATTTAGAATATTTGTGTAATATTAGTCTCCAATCAATTTATTAATGTAAATTACGTCGTTTAATTTGTTGCAGCATTGTGCTTTATCATTTATTTATTTATGTATTTATTTTTTAATATATTTTTTTAATAGAAAAATAAAAATGTCAACATTTTGATGTATTACATATAATATTTTAAATAAATTATATTTTATAAATATTTTAATATAATAATTTAATTATTTATCAAATAATATAAAATAAAATTTAATTATTTTATATTTTTATATTGTAATTTAAAAAAATATTTTAATATATTTTTTAATATTAAAAAATTTTATTATAGGATAATTAATCTTAATAAATAAAAAAAGATTTATATTTAAATTTAATATACTACGTAATATTATTTTTTTTGAGATATTTATATAATATTGACATATATTTAATTTATGTCTATATTTTATAAACGTTATTGTATTTATTTTAGACATACACATACACTTTATTCTATTTCTCATTTTCAAAATAAAATAAATGATTGCTTTAAATATATACTATTAATTACACGTTGACTAATGAATAACAGTTTGACTCAAAGTTAGTTGTCGCTCGTCCACATGCACATCAAACTTGTATATGATCTCTCTTATTCTGCTAGACTTATTTAGCATAATAAATAGGAATCTAAGAAGAAGAAAAAAAACTTAGAAAGTCATTAAAATTTATTATTTTTTGTTATTAATTATTTATTAATATTTAAAATATAGAATAAAATATATTATTAAATTAATCGATTAAAAAAATTAAACTAAATAAACTGAGTTAATAATTAAGTAATAATAAAAAATAATAAATTTTGATAATTATTATATTAGTATTTCTCATATAAAATTATTAAATAATAATAAAAAATATTAAATTCTGATAATTATTATATTAATATTTCTCATATAAAAATATAAAATTATATTTAACAATTAAGATATAAATATTATTATATCTAAGTACATTAAATTAATATATTTTATTTGTTTTTTTTTTTTACTTTTTATATAATTTTTATAATTATATATTTTTAAAAATTTTTGTATGAAAAAGTAATAATAAATTAAAATTTTTTAATTTATTTATTTTTATATTTAGCTTATCACTAAATAAAATATAAAAATAATAATTTTTATATCTTATCATCATAATTGAATCTATTCCTGAATATATGATTCAACCATAAAAAAACTAATTATGAGAATAACAAAAGGTAGCAAACTAAAGCATTTGGGAAAGAAAAGAAGAATTAAGAATGAATTAGAACTAAGTGTTCTTAATTATAAAACAAATTAAAATAAAAAATTGAGGTACTCCAATACTAAATAGTACACACATATATAAAAAGAGTCAAGTAAAATACCTCTAATTAATCTAACTATCTACTGCACTCTTTACTATTTGCGGCAATTATAATCTTACCATTCACAATAACCAAAACGTAGTCTTAGTGGAGTAGTTTCTAGAATTTATCCTGTAATACCCTAACTACCAAAGCTCACACTTCCGGCTGCGCGACTCTGATAGTTCGGACATTACGACGACTTTATATTATTTAATACTAAAAATATGAGCCTGTTTAAAACTTTAAACCGCAATACCGCTCCCAAAGATACTTTCGTTCGATGACGTACATCCATAAATACCATTCAACTTACAACAACTCATACAGAGTACATCCATATATATATACATAAATATATATAAATAATATTACAAACATAATTCAATACAATTCCTATCCCTCTTACAGATTATATCAAGATAAAGGCGAGGGTGCAGTAAACCATAACCAAAACAATACAGAGCATCACAACAACAATTAAATAAGCTCTTCGTAACTTCTGCGCCCATATCCTGAAAGGGGAAAAATGTAAGGGGGGTGAGAACATCATCCTCGAAAGGGTTCTCAGTAGAGGGTTTTTGGGAATTACTGTAATAGGATACATAAAGATAAACCGTACCAGTGATTAATAACCGTCTTATGCCTCTTTTCAAAAACAACGATTTACAGTAAAAGAGAAATCGAAAATCTTTTTTGAAAGAGGAACAGTTCAATTCTCAAAAAACTCAAAAGTCTTTCAAAACGGTTTATCTATACTGAACCAAAATAGCCTTTCATATTTTATTCCAAACCAGAAACACAAACCGGAATCAACCATCGGTTCAGCTCATTCCAACCACGGCCCTAGGCCCAAACAATCCAACCATCAACCAATCATCACAATCCAACAGAGTCCCAGATGCAAACACAAGAAGGAAGTTCAAGCACAAACAAACAGTTATTACAAGTAGAACAGTTAGCAATTAATCACATAGGCAAACCAAGTATAATATGCACACCCAACCAATGTCACACAAATGCATATGATGCATGCCTGTCCCTAGTGGCTGATGATATCATCTGTCGGTTATAGAGCCAACCCGACAAGTCCTGGTAGCTAACCATTGGACTGTCCCTCTGTCGTGCATCCCCAACTCGAGTTATACTCATCATAAACTTGATCATAATCATGATCCATATCCATCACCCTTACTGGTGAATATTTATCCATCACCATCACTGGTGAATATTTATGGGGGCGAGCTCATCCGGGCCTTTCACAGTGCCCGACCACACTTACGACATAGGGTCAACAGAGTATCAAGTCTCGACCTGGAGCACGTGGTGGCTAGCCACTGCTACTACCCAGGGAAACTCGTATCTCAGATAGTGGAAGTGCAACATTCACATTTATCAATGATTCAGCATAAACATGCATTCAATCTCATCCATGGATCAACATCCATCTCAGCCATCCGGCTCACGGTTCAGTCCAGAACCAGCCAATATTCATATCATACACAGCCATTCCGGCTCACGGTTCAATCCAAAACCAACCAATATGTATAATCATACACAGCCATTCCGGCTCACAACAAAACAGCACTTCCACCATTCAACATCATTAAATTCATAAAGTCGGCATTTAAGCCATAAATCATTTCCTCAAATTCATTTCACTTTGAAATCGAGTTTCAACTCTTTTCAGCCTTGGCTTTAAAGATCTCATTTCTCAAATCATTTTAGGCTCATAAGCCACTTTTACTCAAGGTAAATTTCTCTTTGAAAACAATGCCACTCTCGGCATCCTCTTTCCAAACTTCCATAACCATGGCAAGTTAAAGATTCTTTTTGGAGACACTCAAAATCATCCATTCAACAATGGGATTTTATAACAAAGTTTCTCGGCAGAGTCCCAAGTCTTTAGGGAAGGTCAGCTTATATCAATTCCTTAAAATCATAGATTCTCGGTCCAAGTAAATAAAACTGAATTTATTATGAAACCGACCATACAAAATCACAAGTTCCAACCCGGTCCAAAAATCAACTCATTTGAAACAGAACCGGTTCATTTGAATCAAACCACTTTCAGGTTTCTTTTTGGAACCCATTTTTATAACTCTTCCAAAATGCCTCAAGCTTAATTACTCAATCAAAAGTCCAGATTCCTTTGAAATCACTAAAAGACCCTTTTTATATTGAAATCAATAGTAGAGCATCATTCTTTCCTTCAGTGATTCAAACGGTAAAAATAGTTCATTTCTAAATGGGCCGAACTCAACGCATAAAGTTCATTAAATAAATTAAGCTTGAAAACATAATTATTCTCTTAATAAATCACATAATACAATTTCCCAAATCCAGCCATTTTTTTAAATAACTTTTCAAACACGACTAGGATTTTGCAGAAATTTCGGCAGCACCTCCCCTAAAACTTGGACTTTTGCCACCCGGTTCGGGTCCCAACTAAACCGTTTCTCCTTCCTTTTCAACAGCTCAAAACCAGAAATCAATTCAAAAGCAAACTAAATCCAATAGTTGCCTCAGTGGCATATCTCAAGAAAACCATTTCAAAATCAACTCAATATCAACCGATTTAACTCATTTTCAAAGCTTTAAAGAATCGGTGCAGCATTAAATCATTTATCAAAACCAAATCAATTAAAGCGACCCAGGCTGACTTTCAAGAATATTCTATCTTTCACATCATCAAAATAATTGACTCAATTCAAACTAATCCTCAACGGATTAAACTCATATTCCAAATCTTTAAAGAATCAATTTCAGACATTACATTTCACAAAGCCGCACCACAATTCAGCCAAACCAACATCCATAGTCATTCGAGTCAATCAAATAATACATAAGGCAGATACAATCACCAAATACACAATATCTCGCACCAGTATCCATATGTAATAATTCCAATACATGAAACACAGTTTTTGGAAAGCGCCCCTACCTCAAACGCAAATTCTATAACTCAAACGCGTCACAGAGTCCTTTCCGTTTCAACCCGAGATCAAAGGCAGCTTCAAAGCACAGCCCCACACGTTTCGCTGCAGTGTAAACAGCTCTAAATTACCACAAGCAACCTCAGTTACCAAATTCTAAGGACATTAATACCGTAAAGGCTTTAATACACGTACGGGACACTAACGTAAGGCTTTCGAAACATAATTACTTACCAAAACTAAGAAAGGACGGCTGAACCGAAATAGCGGCGGTCTCCGGGCCCACTCGGCAACAGCCCGGCAGCCACCTCAAGCGGCAACGGCGACAAATTCCGATTATGACATCTGAAACCAACACGCAGCGACTATAGTATTCTTGGAATTCAAAAAGGACAGAAACTACAATTAAAACCCTTACCGGCAGAGCGTTCTCCAGCGGCGGAGGCAGCCTCAGCTCCAGCTACTCGTAACAGCAACAACAGCTCTAACCGCGATAGGCAATGACTCGAACTCAGCCCTATGTTATCAAAACCTTAGGATTTCTACCCAATTATAACAGTGCAGATTTTCAAGGGTTCCGAAAATGTAACTCTTACCGCAACTAAGGAGAAGTGACTGAGCCATGTAGCGGCATCCCAAGCGGTGTTTCCGGTGGCCACAAGACTGCTCCTGGCGGCCAGAACTGTAACACGGTTTCTTCCTCCTTCGGCAGCAATAACAGTGGTGCTTTTCGGCCACCACAGGTTTCCCACAATAGTAACAGAAGCTCCAGCTAAGCACCGCAGAGCAGCAGTTTGGCAGCACCGTCGGCCAAGGTGCGGTGGTGGAGACGCCCTCAACCGCGGTGAAATGCGACGGCTGTGGAAGCTCGGCGGCGGCTGGCTCTGTGACGAGGATGACGGCGCGGTGACGGCGCGTCAGCAGTGATACGACAAGCTGGTCGGCAACGAGGAGAACGGCGAAGGCCCCACGCTCGGCGACGGTGACAGGCGGTGATGGCTTCCCCGCGGTGGCTCCCTCTCGTGCATCTTCTCTCTCTGCGCGCGAGTTCGGCGGTGGCGAGGCAGTGAGGCGCGACGGTCTTCTCCCTCGGCCAGGCGACGGCGCGATGGCGACGGTGAAGCCCGCATGCCGGCGCGGGTCTTTCTCTCCTTCTCCTTCCTCGGCCCTCACAGCTCTCTCCCCTCCTTGTTAGCAGCGGCGGCGACGGTGGCAGTGGCGTCCACCGCGCCGCCTTTCCTCCTCTCTCAAGCTGCTTCCGTAAACCCTTCCCCTATTTCCCCCTTTCACGTTGCAGCCGCTGCTGCTGTAGTATTAGGGAGTGTTTGTGTGTGCTGGGTTGTGGGGGGAAGAAATGGGTTACCGGGTTAGGGTTTTAGGGTTAGGGTTTCTCTTTCAAAAATTAGGGTTAGGGGCATTTTGGTAATTTCAAATAAAAATAGGGATATTATAGTAATTAGAAATAAATTCTAATCCATTAATAATAATGTATAAAAATACTATTTGCTCATCAATTTCATAAATTATTTTCAATAAAATGTCCCAACCAAATAATTAGAAATAATATACTCAATTTCTTCATTTTCCAAAATAGTAGTATTAATATTTAAAATATTAATTATTTAATCCAAATCATATAGAAATCCTTATTATTTCGCAACTACCAACTTTATAATTTGAATATAGAAAATAATCCAATAGTTGTAAAATTGGATAATAAATCATAACTTGTCTCAAATTCAATAAATCACAACTTGCCTTAATTATCTTTAATAAAATGATTTCCGAAATTAAGGCTATAAATAACTATATGATTTGAGACTTGATCATAATAAGACTTTTCAAAAGTTTTGGGCCTTACATATCCTCTTAGGACAAAATTGTTATTTTCTATTTTATTTCCCTTGCTATGTATTGGATCTGTTTTTCATCAATACAAATTATAATACAGTTATGTTAAAATCTAGATATGTACTAATCAATCACTAGTATAAAAATATAAATATACTTTACAATATTCAAAAACTACAAAACCAACTTCAATCTCTCTTCATCATGAAGAATTTGCTTAAGACCATAAAATATTTTGCGAAACAAATAAATTTTGTTAAAGAAATAAGGATATTTCGAAAAAAGTTTTATATAGACTTTTTTTTTAGATTCCCATTAATAAATGTATTCTTCACATTCATCTGATTAAGAGATTATATTTTGACTGCAATAATAGCAAGGAGAGCTCGAACAGATGTGAGACGAGCAACATGAGCAAAAATTTTTTTATAATCAATACCATACTCTTGCGTACAACCTTTAGTAACCAATTGTGCCTTATAACGGTCAATAGAACCATTCGAGAGAGTTTTTATCTTATATACAAATTTACTATCCACAACTTCTTGAGGATCAACCAAGTCCTAAGTGTATGCTTTTTCAAGTGCTTAGATTTCTTCCTGCATTGCTTGCTGCTAACTTGAATTTGTGGAGTCTTCTCAAAATAACTTAGGTTCATGAATAATAATAATAATAATAATAATAATAATAATAATAATAATAATAATAATAATAATAATAATAATAATAATGTGGATCACTACAAGAAAAAACAATATTTGTAATAAAAAAATTGTTACAAAAAATCGAAATTTTGAAACAAAAAGATTTTATAACAAAAAAAGGGACCGTTACAGTATGTTCCATTACAAAAAATGGAACTGTTACAATTCAAAGTAATATTTTGTAACAAATTTTTCTAATAGAAAAAACCAAAAGTCGTTACAAAAGTGATAACAAATTTTGATCTTCAAAATATTTTTGGTGACAATATATTTTTTTTCTATCATAAAATTTTGTTACAAAATGTAACTTGATTTTGTAATATTTTTTTCTTTAGTTACAAAATACTATTTATTTTATAATAATTTTTTTAATATAAATTACACGCACAATTTGCCAAATTATATTATTTTTTAATTAATTAATATATTAACTAATTTACTCAGCAAATCAACATTTATATAATATAGAGAAAATTTCACTCCCCTCTCCTACGAGATACTAAAATGACACTCCCCTCCCTTCTATTTATAAAATGTACATTCTCCTCCCTTATAACTTTAAAAAACATCATTTTTAATCTATTTTAAATTTTTTGTGTTAACTACTGTTAACTTTAACTATTTTTCAAAAAAAAATTATTTTTTACAAAAATACAGCAAAAATTTTATTTTTTTATCATTAAATTTTGTTTACTAAAATACCATTTAATAAATTATCTTTTATTTATTAAATTGTATTTTTACCAAAATATTTTTTAAAAAATTTAATAATTAAATTATTCTTTTCTAAGATACCCTTCAATAATTTTTTAATTATTAAATTATAATTTTACCAAAATTTTTGTTAATAATTTTTTATATTTTACTACTAATTTTTCGATATCAATGTATATTATTTTAACATCAAATAAAAAAGTCTTACCATTGTTAATATGTATAACAATTAATATATATTAATATTGAAAAATTAATAGTAAAATATAAAAAAATTGTTAACAAAAATTTCGGTAAAATTATAATTAATAATTAAAAAATTAATGAAGGGTATCTTAGAAAAAATAATTTAATTATTAATTTTTTAAAAAATATTTTGGTAAAAATAAAATTTAATCAATAAAAAAATAATTTATTAAATAATATTTTGATAAGTAAAATTAATAACAAAAAATAAAATTTTTGTTAAACAGTATTTTTGTAAAAAAATAATTTATTTTTTCTTGAAAAATGGATAAAATTAAAATTAGTTAACACAAAAAAATTAAAATGGATTAAAGAGAAGGTTTTTTAAAAGTTATAGGGAGGGAAATGTACATTTTATAAATAGAGGGAAGGGGAGTGTCATTTTAGCATCTCGCAAGGGAGGGGAGTGGAATTTTCTCTATAATATATAATAACATAGATAGTTCAAATATCTTTCATTTAACTAAGATTGTTTTATAAATCTTTAACATATAAACTTTAAAGTACAAACTAACAAGACACATTAAAAAACCCTAATGAACTAGATAGATACACAGGACAAGAAAAATAAGGAATTATAGATCTACAAAATATAAACTACAAATTACAAACTCCATATCATGTTCATACATCTTTTTTCAAAAACAGTGAAGTATTATGTATCAAGTTGTATAACCTTGGTGATTGTAGAACAAGGCTCTCAACATCTCTAATGTATAAAATGATGGGAGCAGTTTCTGAGATAAAAACCAAGACCTGCACAAAGAAAATGTTCTTAGAACTTTTTTTTTCGAAATCTATGTAACAGAGTAGGTTGTTATCAAATATGAGATAATAGAAGTTTAAGAAAATTAATTCACCTTGTAAAGTGATAGAACAAATAGGTTTTCATCGAAACACAAGCTACTCATGCACTTTAAAGGAGCTACAAACAAAATCTGAAATAGTAAGCATAATATTGCAACACAATAAGAAGCAACACTACCTATATTAGATGCAGTAGAGCCATTCCTCCTAAGATTTAAAACAGTTTTCAAACTTTCAGCACCAACACTTTGTTGATGTAAAGTACCTATAAGATCAAAAGATAGTTATAAAATAAAATTAGCAATTAATATCTAGGACAAGATCAATAACAATATGATGTCAATTAATGCAATTCTAAAAAATTGTCTAAAAAATTTGAGCTTTACTTTCTCTAGTACCTATAGTTTCGAATTGTTTAGTTTGCATAAATATGTGAGAAAATCACACAGCCAACATAACCAAAAGGTTTAACTAAATCATTATATTTTTATAAAAATTTGGATATAACTTCTACTAAAAATGGATTTAAACCACCCTTACGGGTTTTCTCAACCTCAACAACTCATCAACCTTTTCTCTACAATTATCAAAATAATACACTCTCAAAAATATCTGATAATAGCATAAAAACCTATTCTTAAGTCCCATAGACCATAGCCAAGGTTATTACCAAAAATAACTACGGCAGTCTAATTTCAAATCTGTTTTTAAAATACCAAATGAATTCGAAATTGTACAAACTTTATATCCATGCGACCGTCTCGGATTAGGCTTTCCATTAAACCAAAACTCACAAATTTTTACTTACTCTAACCTCAGAAATATAAGCAAAACCGTGACTGCTCTGCAGTATCTTAAAAACCAGAAAACAGCAGCAGCGTACAACATTCAAAATTCTGTATAAAATCCAAATTAAATCCAACTACCTTTAGAGTTAATATGATTAAACTTAACTTATCCAAATTTCTTTCTCAATTGGTTCCAAGTCAATATCATTTTTAATAAAGAAGTTACATAATTTGAAAGTTAGGTAAAAATAAGTCAAAATCTATTTTAGAAACCAACAAGGTTAGTATCTTTCAACTTGTATAACTTTTACTACAAAACTTCAAATAGGTTAAAGTTTAGTTTATAGACTCCTAACTTATCTAGCAACAAGTGTGTCTTGGTTGCAACCCAATTTCATTTCAATTCTAAGAGTTACAAGCATTTGAAATTGATGCATAACTTACTGAAAACTGATTCTCTCCAGCTTTAATCATTAACTTTCAAAAATTCACAACTCCCAATCCTTAACTCCTAAAATTTTGAAGTTTCAGAGGAATGAATCAAGTAAATCAAATTTTAAAACAAAATTGATTTAGTCCCAAAACTCAGCTTGTAGGAATCGCAGCAAGACAAACAAGTTGCTGCTCTGTTTGAACTTTTCTGCTGCAGGACAGATTTATCGACCTAATTTTAAAAATTCGCCATAAATTGTGTATTTAATAAAAATGCTTCAAATTTTCCAGTCCAGCTCTATACATTTCCAAGTTTAATCCAGACTTAGTCCCATACAATTTATATCATCACAGAATTAGTTATAGCTTTTCAAAGTTTCTGGCTTCGTTTAAAAGTAATGCAAAAAATCAGATTTCACAATTCAACTTTGAAAAATCATAACTAATTCTCCAGTTAATACGAAACCTTTAAAATTTAAATATTAGCAACTAAACTCATTGTAATTCACTTTAACTTTTAATCTCATTATTTCAATCATGATTGAATTACTGCTTTGCTTTTCAAAATTTCCGTTTATCTCAAAAAATCAGGCATCCTACAAAAATTTAATATTTCAAAATTCAACCTTCAATTCCTCTCAAAATTAATTTCAAACAAACACCAACCAAGCCCACCACTATTATAATATATCTAATAACCAGCTCAACAGCAGTCAACCAATAACATCAAGATTCAGCACTCTCAGCAATCATTTATCAACAATTCATAATTCACACATAATCAATCAATCTCATAAAATCAACAAGCTCAATCATATTCAATATCCATATAGCCAATCAATTATTCACAACAATTAAACCTATTTACAATTACTCAATAAACTTTGTGAGCATTTTTAAATTAAAACCGTTTAAATTAAACCCCTACCTCGATTAGCCAAAATTCGATAATTAAACGGAGCAAACCCCTCTTTTGTTTTAATTCGTAGTAGCAACAGACTCGAACTGAACTAGCAGCAGCAGCAACAACTCTAACAGTTCTTTATTATTATCAATAATATCACCTATGATAGTTTCATCAGCAGACAGGGAGGCATAATAGTAGTATTAAACAGGGACATAGGTTTTCCTTACTCAGAACAAAAAAAGACTAAGGAACAAGATGGAAGCAGAGCAAGGATTAAAGCTTACGGATTCGTGAATGGAGGAATTGGAATCGAAGCAGCGATTCCCACGGCGGCTCTATTGATGGGAACAGGACGCAACCACAATGGTTTTTACCCTAATCAACGGCAGCGGTGACGGCGGAGCAGGACAGCGCGAGAACGGATCTCATCCTTCCCCTCCTTGTCGCGTTTCTGCTTCTCTGCCTCCGGTGCTTCTCGTGCGTCTCATCGCTTCTTTCCTCTTGCGTGGGATAGCAGCAGCAATGACCAGAGCACAGCGGTGGCGACTCCCTCAATGGCGACAGAATAGAACGCGACGTTCTCTCCTAGCCTTAGCAACAGCGGCAATGGATTGACAGTGGTGGAAACAGAGCGACGCGGGCAGTATCTCCACCCTCTCTCGCGTGACAGCTTCGGCCCCCTCTCTCCCCTTCCATGCGATAGCAACGGCGACGGCAGTAGTTTCCTCTTCTGTCAGTGACATCCCTTCTCCTCTCTTCCTTCTTCTTCTCCCTCGAGCCCTCTCTGTTCTCCGTTTCCCCTTCAAACCCCCCTTCCCTTTCTTTCTGAACGTATGTGTGCGCACTGTGTTTTTAATTGAAATCGAATTGAGAATTAGGATTTTATTTGTGGATTTAGGATTAAAGTAAAATATATATGAGTAATATAACAATTTTATAAAGTATTTGAGATAGAATAATAATTTAGGATTCAAATATAATACTATAAAAATTAATTTTGGAACACATAATTTTATCTATCAATTTATCAATGAGCTCAAAATAATTATTTTTTAATTTAAATTATAAATTGGATGTATTACATTTTATAAAATATAGTTTAAACCCGAAAATACTAATTATTCATATTATATGATATGATATAAATTTTCATTATTTTTCTGTTACCAAAACTTAAATTTCAATTTTTATAAAATAGCTCATATAACAAAAATTATACATAACTATTAATTGTCTTAAACTTAAAGTATTTAAAAAAAATCAATTTAATCATTCCTAACAAATTAATCTTTAAGAGCTCAAATTAATAAAATAAACCATAATTTATTCATAATAGAAATTTCTTAAATTCAATTATATAGTACTCCTATTACTGAATTCTAATTTGGAATTATATAAAATAACCAATTATAAAATTTACACAAGAACATTAACTAACTTAACTCCAAATATTCATAAAAGTAATTTAATTACTCTTAATATATTAGTTTATAAAATAAGAAATTCAAATTAATAATAACTCATAACTTTTCATAATAAAAGTTACTTAAATTAAATTGTACAATACTATTTTATTTTTCAATTACTAAAATTATACAAAATATTTCAATTATAATAAAATTACTTAAGAATCTTGTATTTTGTGACAAACAAATAACTTGTTACAAATAATATTAAATTTTGTGACAAATTAATTTTTTGTTACAAAATAATTTAAGTTTTTGAAACAAATGGATATTTTGTTACAAAATATTTTAAACTTTTGCAATAACTTCATCTTTCGTTACAAAATATTTTAAAATTTTGCAACAAAATACTGGTTTGTTATAAAAGCCAATATAATTTGTAACAAAAATCAAGTCGTTACAAAATATCAAAACGTTTTGTAACAAATTGTATTGTTGTGACAAAATAGTATTATTATGTAACAATTACTAATTTTTTGTTAAAAATTTTTTTTGTAATAATTTTAAATTTGTTACAAAATTTTTGTTACAAATATTCTATTTTCTTGTAGTGCGGAGGTAAATTTCTTACCCTAAAAGAACGAGCGGAGGAAGGAGGTATGACAGCAGGAGCAGGAGCATCGTCCGATCCGAAATCATCAGGAGATGGAGAAGATGAAAAAGGAGGGGCTCAAGGGATTGACTTGAGATAGATCATGTAACATTATTTCTAGGAAAAAAGGTCAATATTGGGGTTTGTAAAAAATGGTAACTGAGTAGAAGGAATGGACTCAAAAGAGGAAAAACTAGAGAACATGTGATGCTCCCAGAAGACAACATGACGAGATATACGAATACGTCGAGAGATAGGATCCTAACAACGATAACCCTTGTGTTCAGTGCCATAACCAAGAAAATAACACATACAAGCCCGAGGTTTAAGCTTATTATGTTCATGAGGTTGAAGAAGGACAAAATAGACACAACCAAAAATACGAAGAGAGATGTAATTGGGAGAAGTATGATAAAGATACTCAAAAGGAGTAGTGTTACCAAGGATAGAAGAAGGGAGTCTATCGATAACATGAACAGCAGTGAGAACGGCTTCACCGCAAGTATGCTTGGGACAGGAAGAAGAAATAAGTATTGCACGAACAGAGTCAAGAATTTGACAGTCTTTGCGCTCAGCTCTACCATTTTGTTGAGACGTACTAGGACAAGAGAAATCAGACAAAGTACCCCGTTCAGCGAGAAAATTTAAAAGTTTGGAGTCACGATATTCCATAGCATCATCGTGCCTGAAGATTTTAATGACCTTTGGAAAACTGAGTTCAAATCATAGTGGCAAAGTTAATATAAATCTGAGGCTGCTCATGATGATTAGTCATCAAATAAACTCAAGTAAAACGTGAATAATCATCAATAAAGACGACAAAGTATCGAGCCCCTCCTGTAGAAGCGGTGGCAGCGGGTACCCAAACATCAGAATTAATAAGATCAAAAGGAGAGCAAGCAAGAGAGTAATTATTATAAAAAGGTAAAGCAGGTTGTTCTGTAGTTTGACAAGAAATGCAGTCAAAAAACTCGTTTTGAACTTTACCCAAAACACCCATGACATAAGAGGACGCAATTTTCCTAAGGAGCTGTGGACAAGACGACGGTGTCACAAGTGAAGAGTAGATGGAGAAAAAATAACACATAGATTTGACGTAGAAGGAACATGAAGGTTCTCGAGTTCAAACAATCTTCTGACCTTACACCTAGTCCCGATGATCTTTTCCGTCCAATGATCCTGCACACGACAACCAGAAATAGAGAAACTGACATTAAAACCGAGCTCAACAAGTTGACCAATAGAGATAAGATCAAAGTTTAATTTTGGAATAAAATAAGTATCAGGAAGATTAATATTTAACTGTGAAATAAAACCCTAATGTGTCGCATGCAAGAGGGAACCATTAGCAGTGTTGACAAAAGGTGCATTTGTAGTTGTAGACAATGACGAGAAAAAGTGACACAAAAGAGACATGTGATTAAAATAATCAGAATCAAAATACCATTTAGAATTACCTGGAGGGATGGAAAGAGCAGCAGAGGTATTACCAGAAAAAGAGAGAAGTTTCTTAAGTAGAGATTTAATGTCGGATGGAGAGATAGAAGGTGGGTTGACAGAGGTAGAATTAGTGGGATTAGTACCAGCAGCAGTAGCAGTAGAAGCAGACACATTCAGAGAGTTGATGGGACGAGAGTGATACTTATTCTGATCTGAACGTGGTGGTCGAGTAGGACAGATAATAATCAAGTGATCTGAGAGCTTGCAATAATGGCAGAACAGTTTCAGGCAATTAAAGCCAACGTGACCTTTTTGTTTACATTTGCAACACTTAATAGAGGGACAGCCTGAGAAAGAGTGCCCAGAACGGTTACAGTTTCGATAAAATTTACCCTTTCTCTCTGGTGCACGAAATTGTGATCATCAACAATGGCGCCAAAGACTTGGAGCTCTCAAACGTGAATCACACTTTGTCACAATTCCGCACAACTAACCAGCAAGTGCACTAGGTCGTCCAAGTAATACCTTACGTGAGTAAGGGTCGATCCCACGGAGACTGTCGGCTTGAAGCAAGCTATGGTCATCTTGTAAATCTCAGTCAGGTGGATTCAAATGGTTATGGAGGATTGATAATTAAAAGATGAATAAAACATAAAATAGAATAAAGATAGAGATACTTATGTAATTCATTGGTAAGAATCTCAGATAAGCGTATGAAGATGCTTTGTTCCTCTTAAACCTCTGCTTTCCTATTGCCTTCATCCAATCATTCATACTCCCTTCCATGGAAAGCTTTATGTTGGGCATCACCGTTGTCAATGGCTACTTCCCGTCCTCTCAGTGAAAATGTTCCAAATGCGCTGTCACCGCACGACTAATCATCTGTCGGTTCTCGATCATGTTAGAATAGGATCCATTGATCTTTTTGCGTCTGTCACACGCCCAACACTCGCGAGTTTGAAGCTCGTCACAGTCATCCCTTCCCAGATCCTACTCGGAATACCACAAACAAGGTTTAGACTTTCCGGATCTCAAGAATGACTGCCAATTGATTCTAGCCTATACCACGAAGGTTCTAATCTTAGATTAGAAACCCAAGAGATACGCATTCAAGCCATTACTAGTAGAACAGAGGTGGTTTTCAGGCACATGTTCATAGGTGAGAATGATGATGAGTGTCACGGATCATCACATTCATCAAGTTGAAGAACGAATAAATATCTTAGAGAAGAAGCAGGCGTGAATTGAATAGAAGAACAATAGTAATTGTATTAATTCATGAAGAACAGCAGAGCTCCACACCTTAATCTATGGTGTGTAGAAACTCCACCGTTGAGAATACATAAGAACAAAAAGGTCTAGGCATGGCCGTGAGGCCAGCCCCCAAACGTGAAAAGGTCTATGAAAGTATGGTCAACCGATGAAAATACAATAGCAAAAGGTCCTATTTATAGAAAACTAGTAGCCTAGGGTTACAGAAATAGGTAATTAATGCAGAAATCATCTTCCGGGCCCACTTGGTGTGTGCTTGGACTGAGCATTGAAGCTTCCATGTGTAGAGACATTTCTTGGAGTTAAACGCCAGCTTTTGTGCCAGTTCTGGCGTTTTGACGCCAGAATTCTTAAGCTGACTTGGAACGCCTGTTTGGACCATCAAATCTCGGATAAAGTATAGACTATTATATATTGCTGGAAAGCTCAGGATGTCCACTTTCCAACGCAATTGAGAGCGCGCCAATTGGGCTTCTGTAGCTCCAGAAAATCTACTTCGAGTGCAGGGAGATCAGAATCCAACAGCATCTGCAGTCCTTTTTCAGCCTCTGAATCAGATTTTTGCTCAGGTCCCTCAATTTCAGCCAGAAAATACCTGAAATCACAGAAAAACACACAAACTCATAGTAAAGTCCAGAAATGTGATTTTTATTTAAAAACTAATAAAAATATAATAAAAACTAACTAAAACATACTAAAAACATACTAAAAATAATGCCAAAAAACGTATAAATTATCCGCTCATCACAACACCAAACTTAAATTGTTGCTTATCCCCAAGCAACTAAAAATCAAATAGGATAAAAAGAATAGAATGTACAATGAATTCCAAAAAACATCTATGAAGATCAGTATTAATTAGATGAGCGGGGCTTTTAGCTTTTTGCTTTTGAACAGTTTTGGCATCTCACTTTATCCCTTGAAGTTCAAAATGATTGGCATCTATAGGAACTCAGAATTCAGATAGTGTTTTTGATTCTCCTAGTTAAGTATGTTGATTCTTGAACACAGCTACTTTATGAGTCTTGGCCGTGACCCAAAGCATTTTGTTTTCCAGTATTACCACCGGATACATAAATGCCACAGACACATAACTGGGTGAACCTTTTCAGATTGTGACTCAGCTTTGCTAGAGTCCCCAATTAGAGGTGTCCAAAGCTCTTAAGCACACTCTTTTTGCCTTTGGACCACGACTTTAACCGCTCAGTCTCAAGTTTTCACTTGACACCTTCACGCCACAAGCACATGGTTAGGGACAGCTTGGTTTAGCCGCTTAGGCCAGGATTTTATTCCTGTGGGCCCTCCTATCCACTGATGCTCAAAGCCTTGGATCCTTTTTATTTTACCCTTGACTTTTGGTTTAAAGGGTTATTGGCTTTTTCTGCTTGCTTTTTTTTTTTCTTTCTTTCTCTTCTTTTTTTTTCTCCCTTTTTTTTCGCCATTTTCTTTCCGCAAGCTTTTCACTGCTTTTTCTTGCTTCAAGAATCATTTTTATGATTTTTCAGATTATCAAATAACATTTCTCCTTTTCCATCATTCTTTCAAGAGCCAACAATTTTAACATTCATGGACAACAAATTCAAAAATATGCACTGTTCAAGCATTCATTCAGAAGAACAAAAATATTGCCACCACATCAGAATAATTAAACTGTTTTAAAATTTGAAATTCATGCATTTCTTTTTCTTTTTCAATTAAAAACATTTTTTATTTAAGAAAGGTGATGGATTCATTTTCAGAGCTTTAAGGCATAGACACTTAGACACTAGTGATCATGTAATAAAGACACAAACATAGATAAACATCAAGCATAAAAATTTGAAAAACAGAAAATAAAGAACAAGAAAATCAAAGAACGGGTCCACCTTAGTGATGGCGGCTTGTTCTCCCTCTTGAAGATCTTATGGAGTGCTTGAGCTCCTCAATGTCTCTTCCTTGCCTTTGTTGTTCCTTTCTCATGGTTCTTTGGTCTTCTCTAATTGAACCGGCTTTCCTCTTGAATCTCTCTTCCATTGAGCGCCCTCTTCACAAATGTCTATGTGGACTTGGTCCAACCTTTGATTAAAGTTGACCCTTCTAGTGTAGGGGTGTGCATCTCCTTGCATCATTGGCAAGTTGAATGCCAACCTTACATTTTTTGGACTGAAATCTAAGTATTTCCCTCGAACCATTGTAAGCCAATTCTTAGGGTCCGGGTTCACACTTTGATCATGGTTCTTAGTGATCCATGCATTGGCATAGAACTCTTGAACCATTAAGATTTCGACTTGTTGAATGGGGTTGGTGAGAACTTCCCAACCTCTTCTTCGAATCTCATGTCGGATCTCTAGATATTCACCCTTTTTGAGTTTGAAAGGGACCTCGGGGATCACCTTCTTATTGGCCACAACTTCATAGAAGTGGTCTTGATGCACCTTTGAAATGAATCTCTCCATCTACCATGACTCGGAGGTGGAAGCTTTTGCCTTCCCTTTCCTCTTTCTAGAGGTTTCTCCGGCCTTAGGTGCCATAAATGGTTATGGAAAAATAAAAAACAATGCTTTTATCACACCAAACTTAGAAGGTTTGCTCGTCCTCGAGCAAAAGAAGAAAGAAAGGAGTAGAAGAAGAAGAAATGGAGGAGATGGAGGTGGGTTGGTGTTTCGGCCAAGGGGGAGAAGTAGTGTTGATGTTGTGTGAAAATGAAGGGGTGAAGATGGGTTTATATAGGGGTGGAGAGAGGGTTAGGGTTCGGCCATATAGGGTGGGTTTGGGAGGGAAAGTGTTTTGAATTTGAATGGTGAGGTAGGTGGGGTTTATGATGGATTGATGTGGATTGGTGAAGGGTTTATGGAGAAGAGGGTAGGATTTGATAGGTGAGGGGTTTTTTTTTTTTGGGAAGAGGTATTGAGGTGATTGGTGAATGGGTGAGGAAGAGAGAGAGAGGTGGGGTAGGTGGGGATCCTGTGGGGTCCACAGATCCTGAGGTGTCAAGGATTTTTCATCCCTGCACCAAGTGGCGTACAAAATGCCCTTTTCTGCCAATCCTGACATTAAACGCCAGGTTGCTGCCCATTTCTGGCATTTAATGCCAGCTTCTTGCTCTTTTCTGGCATTAAACGCCAGTCTGGTGCCCATTTCTGGCGTTAAACGCCCAGAATGGTGCAAGACTGGGCGTTTAACGCCCATTCTGCTGCCTTTACTGGCGTTTAAACGCTAGTAAGTTTCTCCTCCAGGGTGTTCTGTTTTTAATACTATTTTTCATTCTGTTTTTGCTTTTTCAGTTGTTTTTGTGACTTCTCATGATCATCAACCTATAGAAAACATAAAATAACAATGGAAAATAGAAATTTAACATAGATAAGTAAAATTGGGTTGCCTCCCAACAAGCGCTTCTTTAATGTCAGTAGCTTGACAGTGGGCTCTCATGGAGTCTCACAGATGTTCAGAGCAATGTTGGAACCTCCCAACACCAAACTTAGAGTTTGAATGTGGGGGTTCAACACCAAACTTAAAGTTTGGTTATGGCCTCCCAACACCAAACTTAGAGTTTGACTGTGGGGGCTCTGTTTGACTCTGTATTGAGATAAGCTCTTCATGCTTCCTCTCTATGGTTACAGAGGGATATCCTTGAGCTTTAAACACAAGGGAGTCTTCATTCACTTGAATGATCAATTCTCCTCTGTCAACATCAACCACAGCTTTTGCTGTGGCTAGGAAGGGTCTGCCAAGGATGATGGATTCATCCATACACTTCTCAGTCTCTAGGATTATAAAATCAACAGGGATGTAGTGGCCTTCAACCTTTACCAAGACATTCTCTACAAGTCCATAAGCCTGTTTTTTTAAATTGTCTGCCATCTCTAGTGAGATTCTAGCAGCTTGTACCTCAATGAACCCTAGCTTCTCCATTACAGAGAGAGGCATAAGGTTTATACATGACCCTAGGTCACACAGAGCCTTCTCAAAGGTCATGGTGCCTATGGTACAAGGTATTGAGAACTTTCCAGGATCTTGTCTCTTCAGAGGTAATCTCTGCCTAGTCAAGTCATCCAGTTCTTTGATGAGCAATGGAGGTTCATTCTCCCAAGTCTCATTACCAAATAACTTGGCATTTAGCTTCATGATTGCTCTAAGATACTTAGCAACTTGCTCTTCAGTAACATCTTCATCCTCTTCAGAGGAAGAGTACTCATCAGAGCTCATGAATGGCAAAAGTAAATTTAATGGAATCTCTATGGTCTCAGTGTGAGCCTCAAATTCCCATGGTTCCTCATCAGGGAACTCCATGGAGGCCAGTGGACGTCCATTGAGGTCTTCCTCAGCGGAAATCACTGTCTCTTCCTCCTCTCCAAGTTCGGCCATGTGAGATGTGGTAATGGCCTTGCACTCTCTCCTTGGGTTCTCTTCTGTATTGCTTAAGAGAGTGCTAGGAGGGAGTTCAGTAATTTTCTTACTCAGCTGACCCACTTATACCACTAAATCTCTAATGGAGGACCTTGTTTCAGTCATAAAATTTTGAGTGGTTTTGGTTAGATCAGAGACAATGGTTGCTAAGTCAGAGTGGCTCTGCTTAGAATTCTCTGTCTGTTGATGAGAAGATGATGGGAAAGGCTTGCTATTGCTAAACCTGTTTCTTCCACATTACTGTTGTTGAAACCTTGTTAAGGTCTCTGTTGATCCTTCTATGAGAGATTTGGATGATTTCTCCATGAAGGACTATAGGTGTTTCCATAGGGTTCTCCCATGTAATGCACCTCTTCCATTGCTGGGTTCTCAGGATCATAAGCTTCTTCTTCAAAGGAAGCTTCCTTAGTATTGACTGATGCAGCTTGTATTCCAGACAGACTCTGAAAAATCATATTGACTTGTTGGGTCAATATTTTATTTTGAGCCAATATGGCATTCAGAGTATCAATCTCAAGAACTCCTTTCTTTTGATTTGTCCCATTATTCACAGGATTTCTTTCAGAAGTGTACATGAATTGGTTATTTGCAACTATTTCAATGAGTTCCTGAGCTTCTGCAGGCGTCTTCTTCAAATGAAGAGATCCTCCAGCAAAGTTGTCCAATGACATCTTGGACAGTTCAGATAGACCATCATAGAAGATTCCTATGATGCTCCATTCTGAAAGCATGTCAGAAGGACACCTTCTGATCAATTGCTTGTATCTTTCCCAAGCTTCGTAGAGGGATTCACCTTCCTTCTGTCTGAAGGTTTGGACTTCCACTCAAAGCTTACTCAATTTTTGAGGTGGAAAGAACTTTGCCAAGAATGCATTGACTAGCTTTTCCCAAGAGTTCAGGCTTTTCTTAGGTTGTGAATCCAACCATGTTCTAGCTCTGTCTCTTACAGCAAAAGGAAAAAGCATAAGTCTGTAGACCTCAGGATCAACCCCATTTGTCTTAACAGTGTCACAGATTTGCAAGAATTCAGCCAAGAACTGATGAGGATCTTCCAATGGAAGTCCATAAAACTTGCAATTCTGTTGCATTAGAGAAACTAATTGTGGCTTAAGCTCAAAGTTGTTTGCTCCAATGGCAGGGATTGAGATGCTTCTCCCATAGAAGTCGGGAGTAGGTGCAGTAAAGTCACCAAGCACCTTCCTTGCATTGTTGGCATTGTTGTTGTTTTCGGCTGCCATGGCTTCTTCTTGTTTGAAAAGTTCTGTTAGGTCCTCTATAGAGAGTTGTACTTTAGCTTCTCTTAGCTTTCTCTTCAAGGTCCTTTCAGGTTCAGGATCAGCTTCAACAAGAATGCCTTTGTCCTTGCTTCTGCTCATATAAAAAGAGAAGAAGAAAGTATGGAATCCTCTATGTCACAGTATAGAGATTCCTTGAAGTGTCAGAAGAAAAGAAGAATAGAAGGAGAAGGTAGAAAGAGAAGAATTCGAACTTATCAAGAGGGATAGAGTTCGAATTGTTGATAGTGGAGGAGTGTTAGTCCTTTAAATAGAAGGATGTGAGAAGAGGGGAAGAATTTTCAAAATTAAAGTAAAAGATTTTGAAATAATTAAAAAATTTTTTGAAAATTTGATTGATGATTTTCGAGAATTAAAGTTGGGAAAGAAATTAAGTGATTTTTGAAAAAAATTTTTAAAATTAGAAATAAAAAAGATATGATTGAAAATTATTTTAAAAAAGATGTGATTAAGAAGATATGATTGAAAAGATATGGTTTTAAAAAGATATGATTGAAAGGATATAATTGAAAAACAATTTAAAAAGATTTGATTTTAAAATTAATGACTTGGCTAACAAGAAATTTAAAAGATATGATTCAGATATTAAACCTTTCTTAACAAGAAAGCAACATACTTGAAATTTTTTAATCAAATCATTAATTGTTAGCAAGTATTTTCGAGAATAGTAAAAGAATGGAAAGAAATTTATTTTGAAAAGATATGATTGAAAAGATTTGATTTTGAAAACTTATGAAAACTTGAAAAAAATTTGAATTAAAAACAAAATCTTCCCTCTTATGTCATCCTGGCATTAAATGCCCAGAATGGTATCCATTCTGGCGTTTAACGCCCAAAATGCTACCCTTTTGGGCGTTTAACGCCCAGCCAGGGTACCTGGCTGGCGTTTAAATGCCAGTTTTTCTTCTTCACTGGGCATTTTGAATGCCCAGCTTTTTCTGTGTAATTCCTCTGCTGAATGTTCTGAATCTTCAATTCTCTGTGTTATTGACTTGAAAAGACACAATTTTGAAAATTTTTGAATTTTTAATGATGAGAAATAATAAAAATGCAACTAAGATCAAATAAACAATGCATGCAAGACACCAAACTTAGAAGTTTGTATACTAAGGACTATAACAATTTGAAAATGCATGTAAGAAACAACAAAAGACACAGAATAAGAAAAATTAAAGATCAGAGCACTGAAATCATCAAGAACAACTTGAAGATCAATGAAGAACATAATGCATATATTCAAGAAATGCAAGAAGAATAAAGACATGCAATTGACACCAAACTTAAAAATTGATATTAGACAAGAAACATAAAATATTTTTTATTTTTATGGTTTTAAAAATTTTTTTGTGATTTTTCGAAAATTGAGTGGAAAAGAAAATAAAGGGATTCAAAATTTTTAATGATAATTCCAGGAATCATTGCAATGCTAGTCTAAGACTCCGGTCCAGGAATTAGACATGGCTTACTAGCCAGCCAAGCTTTCAATGAAAGCTCCGGTCCAAAACACTAGACATGGCCAATGGCCAGCCAAGCTTCAGCAGATCATTGCTCACAACAGCAAAATTGATAGAAATCAACAAGCTCTTGTGATGATAAGTTGAAACCTCGGTCCAAAAGATTAGACATGGCTTCACAGCCAGCCAGACTTCAACAAATCATCATGAAACTCTAGAATTCATTCTTAAAAACTTTGAAGAACAAAATAGAAATTTTTTTTGTATTTTTGAAATTTTTTTTTCGAAAATAAAAAGTAAAAAGCTTAAATATAAAATAAAATTACCTAATCTAAGCAACAAGATGAACCGTCAGTTGTCCATACTCGAACAATCCCCGGAAACGGCGCCAAAAACTTGGTGCACGAAATTGTGATCATCAACAATGGCACCAAAGACTTGGAGCTCTCAAACGTGAATCACATTTTGTCACAATTCCGCACAACTAACCAGCAAGTGCACTGGGTCGTCCAAGTAATGCCTTACGTGAGTAAGGGTCAATCCCACGGAGACTTTCGGCTTGAAGCAAGCTATGGTCATCTTGTAAATCTCAATCAGGCGGATTCAAATGGTTATGGAGGATTGATAATTAAAAGATGAATAAAACATAAAATAGAATAAAGATAGAGATACTTATGTAATTCATTGGTAGGAATCTCAGATAAGCGTATGAAGATGCTTTGTTCCTCTTGAACCTCTGCTTTCCTATTGCCTTCATCCAATCATTCATACTCCCTTCCATGGCAAGCTTTATGTTGGGCATCACCGTTGTCAATGGCTACTTCCCGTCCTCTCAGTGAAAATGTTCCAAATGCGCTGTCACCGCACGACTAATCATCTGTCGGTTCTCGATCATGTTGGAATAGGATCCATTGATCTTTTTGCGTCTGTCACACGCCCAACACTCGCGAGTTTGAAGCTCGTCACAGTCATCCCTTCCCAGATCCTACTCGGAATACCACAGACAAGGTTTAGACTTTCCGGATCTCAAGAATGACTGCCAATTGATTCTAGCCTATACCACGAAGGTTCCAATCTTAGATTAGAAACCCAAGAGATACGCATTCAAGCCATTGCTAGTAGAACAGAGGTGGTTGTCAGGCACATGTTCATAGGTGAGAATGATGATGAGTGTCACGGATCATCACATTCATCAAGTTGAAGAACGAATGAATATCTTAGAGAAGAAGCAGGCGTGAATTGAATAGAAGAACAATAGTAATTGTATTAATTCATGAAGAACAGCAGAGCTCCACACCTTAATCTATGGTGTGTAGAAACTCCACCGTTGAGAATACATAAGAACAAAAGGGTCTAGGCATGGCCGTGAGGCCAGCCCCCAAACGTGAAAAGGTCTATGAAAGTATGGTCAACCGATGAAAATACAATAGCAAAAGGTCCTATTTATAGAAAACTAGTAGCCTAGGGTTACAGAAATAGGTAATTAATGCAGAAATCATCTTCCGGGCCCACTTGGTGTGTGCTTGGGCTGAGCATTGAAGCTTCCATATGTAGAGACTTTTCTTGGAGTTAAACGCCAGCTTTTGTGCCAGTTCTGGCGTTTTGACGCCAGAATTCTTAAGCTGACTTGGAATGCCTGTTTGGGCCATCAAATCTCGAGTAAAGTATAGACTATTATATATTGCTGGAAAGCTCAGGATGTCCACTTTCCAACGCAATTGAGAGCGCACCAATTGGGCTTCTGTAGCTCCATAAAATCCACTTCGAGTGCAGGGAGGTCAGAATCCAACAGCATCTGCAGTCCTTTTTCAGCCTCTGAATCAGATTTTTGCTCAGGTCCCTCAATTTCAGCCAGAAAATACCTGAAATCACAGAAAAATACACAAACTCATAGTAAAGTCCAGAAATGTGATTTTTATTTAAAAACTAATAAAAATATAATAAAAACTAACTAAAATATACTAAAAACATACTAAAAACAATGCCAAAAAGCGTATAAATTATCCGCTCATCACTCTCTGTGGCAGAAAATACAGTTTCACTCTTAAAGCGAGTCAACCACAAACGTGATTCTTCAGACTTAAGACAAGGAAGAGCATCTTCAAAACTAGGCAAGGAATTCTGATGAAGAAGAGAAGCTCTAACCGGCTCATAGTCATTAGTAAGTGCCATAAGAAACTATATGAGATTAGTTCGGTTCCGATAATCCTCTTATGCCTTAGCATTAGTGGAATCTTTAAGAATAGGCTTACAAAAGGTCAGTTGATCCCAAATAATTTCTATCTGAGCAAGAAAATAAAAGATCGCTTGGCCACGTTCTTGCTTAAGGCTATGAAGCTCCTGTAGTAGTTGGTATTGATGGGAGAGATCAGAAATAATGTAATGTTTTGTCAAATAATCCTATACCTCTTTAGTAGTTTCAAAACGCCCAAAATGTAAGTGAATGTCTGAGATTAGAAGTGTTGCGAAACCAAGTGATAATCTGATTATCCCAATCTTTCAATTTCTCTGCAAAGTCCTTCTCAACATCCTCCTTGGATTTGGAAGTCCCATCTTTTGATTTTTCCGTCACAGTTGGCTTAATATGACAAACAATATCAACTGTCACATAGCGCCATAATTTTCACCCTATAAGAAATCCTCGCATAGCTTCAACCCAATGAGTATTGTTGGAGCCATTAAGGATAACAGGAATAGGCTAAAAAATATCTGGTTTTTTCACAATAGCAGAAACAAAGATGAAAAAGAGAAAAAACTGTAAATTCGAGATAGAAAATGAGGAAACAGAGAGCAGAATCGGAAAGAGCTCACCAAAAAATTTTAGGGAAGGTTCCATTGTCTGCCACATCAGCAGGGAAGGCCACATGGCAACATGTGATAGAAGAAGAAAAACGCATTAGCGCTGACGTGGAGAGGGAGGTGACACACGGGTTGGGAGCAGGGCCAGGTCGGAAAGAACGCAGGTGGAAAGCGGGTCCTGGGTCGTTTCTGGCTTACACGTGGCACTCTGTGATGCCGTTGATCTTGGACGTGGATCCAACAGTGCTGGAGCGTCTGGAGGGAGGAGAACTTGAAGCAGACACCGATCTTCAGGCGGCACATGAGGGCGCGTTCGGCGGCTGCTGACAAACCAAAGCATCGGAAAAAGGATAAAAAAAGAGGCCAAAGAACACTGCCGAAAGAAAAAAATAAAGGGGCTATGAACGAATTTTCATGAAAAAAAGAACCTATGCTCTTGATACCATGTTAGAAACAAGAGAGTAATAAGAAGAATGCATTATTAAATATGTATCGAAAGATACAATGTACAAAGGTATATATAGGTGCTAAAAGAATTAAAGTAATAAAAACACACAATCTTATAATTAATATATAGATATGTTATATAAATATGAATGGTACTAATTGATCTAAATTAATTCTAATTATACTCTAATAGTTGGCTTTTTGAAGAGGATTTATGTGTAGTCACAAGCACCTATATGTGTGCCTTAGGCTGTTTGATCCAAAATGTAGCATTTTTTGCTTTTTCTGTGTTAATTTAGATAGAACTTGTTTTCAGATGAACAAAATTATGTTTTATTTACGTTAGTGAAATCTTCTTATTAATATGGATTTGTTCCCTATAAAAAGAAATAAATAGGTTTTTTATGGTTGATTATTATCTTAAGTATATGCATGTTGGATTATAACAATATTTTAAAATATATTTATTTATCACTATAAATATGCTAATTAATACATTTAAATTTTGATTTGGATTTTGGTGTTTGATTATAATTGAATTTTTATTGCTACAAAAGCTGTCAAACAAGTTAGCCTGACTCGTTTAGGACCTGTTTGTCCCCGTGTGTTAAGTAGGCTAACCCGTTTAAGTTCGTTTTATTCATGAATCATAATTTTTCAGCTAGGACTGTTTATAACGAGTCCAATGAGTTAAACGGATTAGCCTTTTTAACTTTTTAATTTAGTTTTTGAAAAGTATTTTGACAAAAAAATCACTTTTAGTTAAAAATTTTAAATAGACAGTTTTTGTTAGTTGATGAGTCGGATTTTTGGGATGGATCAAAAAAGATGTTGGCTAAAAATATTTTTTAATGCAAAAAAAATTTGAATAGATCGTCCGTTTAGTCCCCATGTTAACTCATTTAACCTATCATTTTTTCGGGTTAATCGGGCTTAGCCTGTGTAACCTAAGATTTAAACAAACTTAAACGGGTTAGCCCAATGAACTTGACAATTTTGACGGTTCTAGTTGCTATTACTATGCTCTTATCAATTTTTGCTTCTTGAATTCATCTTTATAGGTTTCTGTGTTTGATTATTATCCTGATTATAACCGAATTTTAAAGTACGATTTAGTGCGTATTTCATATAATATGATTTTTGAACTTTGAGTTTGCTTATAATTTTGAATGCGTGTGATTGTAACTAGATTTTGAAGTATAATTTTGAGCATATTTGATTATTGTCTTTAATAATGTTTGATTATAATATGATTTTAATTTTGATTTGGATTCTTAAATTAATTATAACTTTGAGCATGTCAAATTCACTACAAGAAAAATGTTGAATATTGTCGGATTTATCATCGGATTTAGTTGCGGAATAAATTCGACGGTATAAACTTCGCCGGTAACTATTTACCATCGAATTTTTTCGTCTGCTGTTAATTACCGTCGAAAAATTTTTACTGGTAAATTTTACCATCGGATTTTATCCTGATGAATCCGATGGTAATATATTATTAATTAATAATTAAATTAATAACTACCAGCTGATTTAACCGACAATAAATCCAACGGTAAACTTAAATTTTAAATTTTTTAAAAAATTTATTTAAAATTTAATATATAATTTTAAATATTTAAGTTCAATCATTTCTAAACTAATAAATCAGAAAATACAATATTAATTAACTCAGAAAATAATTAACTCAGATAATAATAAAAATTTAAAAAATTAACAACAATAAATAATAAGTCAATAATTAACTCAAAAAACTAACTCAGATAATAATAAATTTAGAAAATTGACAATAATAAACTTAAAAAATTGGTCAATGATATTTGCCTTGCACCAAAGGTTTTAGCACATCCAAAATAGTAAATAATAAATATCATCTTTTCAGATACACAGAAAATTTGAATGCCTCCACATGTTCTACTACCTGATCAACATTGCCACTAGGTTCGACTGCATCAATTCTGCCAACTGAAGATCTCACACGCATGTCAAAGCATTCGACAGCACTATCTTCACCACCACAGACAACTAGTCCATAAAGCTTGCTAAATTTACAAATTCAGAATTTCAGATACAATTATAGTTACACTTATTCATACAAAGTATATGATACAGTACTCTTATAAACAAAAGAAAATAAAGTCACTCAATATTTGAGTTCCACTAAATACCTTCTTGAAACCACATTCAATGTAAGGGATTGTGTATTGAAATACCTTCTTGAAATCACATTTAATGCAGGGGATTGTGTAACAAGGGAGTAAAGAAATCTCCCCTACATGTAAAGATAGGTAGATCTATAAGTAAGACAAGTAAAAACAATTGTCGTCCCTATTTTTTGCAAGAAATACACCAAACAAAATACAGAACAAAACATAATGTTTATACCAAATATAAGAATTCCACTCCAAATTTCATAGTGTCATGAGAATATAATTTAAAATTTGAATCTTCAGATTTCTTTCACAAAATTCAACCAATAGAAAAAATCAATATTCATGACACTAGTGATTCCTTTGAACAAAAAATTAAAGCTTGTATACTTACTTTAAGTTAATTCTATACAATTCTGAGAAAAAGGCAGCACAAACAAATCACAAGATCAATTGTCATATGTAATATCCCTTCCCATTTTGTCAAACAAGAACATCAAGGCATGTAATCAGATTCATGAATTTTGATCAACTAATACTAACATTCAAGTTTAATTGTCAATACACATTTCTTTATTGAAGGATAAATTACCATTCAGTCACCAAAAGTTTACATTTTTATAATCCAAAATGCTAAGCACCTAAAGAATTCATCATTATATTTTAGTATGGAGGGGAATAAAACTTTGGTATTCGCAAACTGTAATATTTTCATATTTTGCATGTAGACAATCAGAGCAGTCAGCACATAAAAATGCTAGTTTGAAATAGTCATCTGTTAGAACATGCATAAACAAAATTGTTCAATTACTAAAATAACAAATTGAGAAAATATGTAGGTAAACTCAAGCAACAAATGAATATGCAAAAGAGGACAGTTTAAAACACATAATAAAAAACTAAGACAAAAACAATAAAGTTGCTAACCACTTTTTTCTTTAAACTAAAGATGGTTTCGGTACCTGAAAATTAATAATCTCTGAATCCAAACGCCTCTAGCTCCGGTACCTCACATACTTTTACTTGTGGTAGATATATACCTCTAATATTGAATCACCATGAGTGCCAAACTTTGAAATTAATATCTAATTACCTATCTTTTCATGCCACTTTTCCTACACCATCATGTCATTTATAAAATCTCAAGAGATCTCACTAAAATGCTAATATCCTATCATCTCCCCCCCCCCCTCCCCCCGCGATTGATAACAATTGCAAGTTGCAACTGCTGTCCAATTTTTCTCAAGCCCCAAGTTGCTAGTTCTGAATTTGTAAGTGCTTTTTCGCAACATCCTCTCTAAAGAAAACTAACCATGGTCTTTAGACATGTTTTACTTGCTCAAACTGTTATTTATAGTACTTGGTGCAATAATCCATGAATAATCAATGACTAATTTTTTCTTATCACACTTCACAAAATTTTTCTCCTTGTTACTTAATCATCATTACTAATTATTAACGTGCACACACATAAGCATGAATTTGAAGTACCTGAAACTATGATATACGCGCATCAGGAGTTGCCTTAATTTTGGTAGTTGTAGTTGTGAACCTCAAATTCTCAATCAATTGCACATTCTGCATGTAACCTAGCAAACAAGTGAATAAATAAAGTGATGAACAAAAAGAACAATGCAAACCCAACAGTGGAAAATAGGAATAGAGAAAATAAAAAAGGGGAAGTACTTTTGACCTTGTGATGTGATTTTTGCTTCTTAGTGGGGAGTCAGGAGTGAGGGTTGCTAGGAAGCTATTGTGTACATCTTCATGCCGTTTATCGACGTTGACTTTATGTCGCCATCTTTAAACGTTGTTGGTAATGATCGACGCTGGTGGAGGGGCTGTCAGAGTTGGTTTGTGGGGGAGAGAGAGAGGGGAGAGAGAAAGGAGAAGGTTAGAAGAGTAGTTCAGAAATAAAGGGAAGAAGGTTCGTAATTCGAATTTAGGACAAGATTACTGTCGTATTTATCGGCGGATAAATCTAATGGTAACGCTTTGCAAATGACCAAAACGCAGCGTTCTACTAATTCAGATTACCGCGGATAAATCTGATGGTAATGATTGCGCCAATTTTTTTTTCCTTCCAATTATTACTGACAAATTTACAGTCGGAAATTCAAATCCGACGGTAATTTTTTTACCCGACAAATTCGTCGGTAAATCTGTTGATAAACCTACCGTTAATGTTCGACGACAAATTCGACAATAAATTCAACCGTATTAAATATTTTTCTTATAGCTAGTTATTATGATTGAATTTTAAAATATGATTTAGGACATGTTTAATTATTATCTTTAGTAATGTTTGATTATTACATTTAATAATGTTTGATGTGTACCATTCAAATTTTTAAATACACTAAAAAAAATAATCCAATACTAGAATTAGGGGTGGTAAAGCGGGTTGGCCCGTCCCAACCCATCCTGCTCGCCTAGGCCCGCGCCATAAATGGGGCGAACTGGCCCGCCCTACCAACTAAGGTGGGTTCAAAATGCTAGCCCGTCTTGCTTTATGGCGGATTGGCGGGCGAGCCCGCTTGATTCTTTTTAAAAAAAAATAAAATTAATAAAAAATAAAAGCCTTTATCCTGATTGAGTTGACCCACCCGCCCTGCCAAAACTCACAAATTTAGCAGGTTCCAAATTTTAACCGGACCCACTTTTTTAGAGAATTTGGCATATGGATATGATAGATTCAACCTGTTTTGTCACCCCTAATTAGAATATAGTAACTAACGAACTCCTTTATTAGCATAATAGAAAACAATTTAGATTGTCCACTCAATCCACTGCTCACTTAACTTGACAAAATTTTTGTGTGTATAGAATATGATTTTGGAATTGGATCAAAAGCATCTTTAAACAACACTTTGATTTATGATTTTATCATTTTTTGCTCACTACTAAGAATCGAAGCTTCGTTCAAAATACAAATTCCATTTGGTATTTAATATTTAATATTTATTTTTTCTTTCCTCTCCACTTCAAACTCTGAATTCAGGAATCTAACACAACTCATCGTCCTATTAATAAACTTTCAGTTGTATGAAATGTTACAAAAATTTAAATAAGTTATCAATATGGGGGAAAAGAATAATGAAATAGCATAGTAAGAAATTTCACTGCATATTATTCATGCATTTTTATTTTTAAAGTCATGGGGTACAAGTATATATTTTATTGATAACGCTCTCCACTTCCTAACTACTACGACACATACTTTTCCCTATCATTTCATCTAATGACCACAATAATAAATTAAAAGTTTTGTCTACATGCACCCCTTTCACTGATTTCTATATATTATATATAGATAGAATGGCTAATAATCTCTCATAATCATGTTGACCTAGCTAGACTTTGATTTCTTTGTGACTCCAATTCTCATAAGAGCAACATAAGCTATAAACCTATAGAAAAACAGCATTGCTAGCAAAATCAATGAAGCCCTTAATTGACTCTCTCTATTATTAACGAACCCTAAACCCTTGATTCCAGGGTACTCATAAATCAAGCACTTACCCGTACCACATTTGTAAGTCTCACCTTCACGATACTGAGAAAATATAACGAGTTCGTTGGCGTAATATATGAAAGAAATGTACTTCAACCATGCTATGAATTTGGGAACATTCTGGACAAAGAATCCACTTGTTATCATGAAGGTTAGCCCTATGACGGAGGCGAAGGTGGTGGCCACTTTGGTGTTCTGGACACAGGCGCCGAGAGCGAGTCCTATGCCTTGTGAGACCAACACAAGGGTGAGGATAGTGAGGAGCATGAAGATGAAGGCGGCGGCGGTAGCTTTCAGACCTGCCATCCAGTAGGTTATGAGAATAGAAACGGTTGGGAGGACGAGTTCCATTGGAAGGTCTACCGTCATCTTGGCCATGAAGTATGAGGATAGTCTGTACATTCCGGAAGATCTTTCTTTCTCCAACATCACTCTTTCATCTGGGAACACGAAGATTGCTCTGTACAGCGGATAAAATGCCCAGAAACTTGATAAGAAGAATAGAAGTCCAAGCTGCAAATACATCATATAACATTTCAAATCTCGTTAATTAATAATTAGTTCCCGTTAAAGACTACATCTTATGATTCATATACAATACTTTAGAAATGATTAATATGTATACAAAAATTAACTATTCGTATAAAATATATATTAAAAATATATAAAAAAAATTGCACAAATATATCATAAATAATTTAATAATTAATTTTTTGTATGTATAGCACTTTTGTGACTAAATACATTAATTTGAGAATAACTTATATAACTTTATTTAGTAATATAAATTTGGTTTAATCATTGGTTGGTTTATTTAATTTTATTAAATTTATAATTAAATTTTTATATTTTTTTGATTAATTTTTACATTATTTTTAATTTTGTATTGTAATTAGGTTCTTATCAGTATAAAAAATATTAGAGTTAACAGAATATTATCTAAAAATTGAAAGTATTCACAATTAAAAATATAATTAGATCTTTGATCATATTTTTTTGAGAAAAATATTTCATTAATTTTAACATTTTTGACACGAAAATAATCTAATTATAAAATTAAAAATAAGTAAAGATTCAATTAAAAAAATATAAAAACCTAATTATAAATTTAATAAAGTTATAAAAACCAACAAAATAATTAAATTTATAAATTTTGTATGACACGTAAAATTCCATTATAAAGTATAAAAGAACAAATAAAACCAAAAAATTTCAAAATGCTTATTGTTATTTCTAGAATTTATTTTTGTACATGAAAAAGACGTGTTAGATATATCATTATTTATGTAAAATATTTGAAAAGTTTAATTGATTGTAGAGTTTAATTTTAATGCAGTGACAGTATAAAGTATTTTACACAATTGTATAATTATATTTTTTTTATGATTATTCACACAGTTAAAATAAAAAATAATTATTTTTGTTAATCTCATATTACATAATTGAATGTATATGAAAAATTATTTTATACTAAAAAATGCATCAAAATTAAATTATTAATTATATTACCTGATCTTGCATGTGTGCGGTATCAGACTTGTACCACAATAGTCCTACAATGAAAGAAGTCAAGACGACCTGAATAATATTGAAGGAAGCGAATGCCTCGTGCTTTCTCTCTTTAAGGTCTCTTCTCAACAACACTGTGAATTGTTGCCACCAATTTGTAGGCCATTTTCCAAACCCTGCTGTGTTCTCAACTCTACTTGATGAGTTGCTATTCGTTACTTGAACCATTTGCCTCAATTGGGAATCAGCGTTACAGCTCTTGTATGCCTGAATCAATTGTTTTTTGTCCACCACAACATCCTCGTTCAATTCGTTGGTGTATATCCCTGAATTTGCATTGTCAACAACATTAAATTGGTCAATTTTGACACTTGAGAATTTCAAAGCATGCCAAAGATTAACACAATTCATATTAATTTGGAGGTGACTTCTATGGTTAGTGCCTTTCGATACTGTAATTATATAATTATTATTAAAATTAAAGTCATATTTTTTAAAATTTAAAAACATAGTTACCTTATTAGGAATTCATCTAAAGCATGTATTTCCAAGGTTAATTTAACAAAATATCACAAGAAATGCATCCAATTACATGAAGAATTAATTAAGGAATTAAAAACGTACCATTAGCAAGATCCAAAAGGAAATCAGCAGGGTTCATGGCTAATGCTGGAGAAAATCCAACACCAGAGAAATAATCCAATGCCTCCGAACCCTTTCCAAAATAAACAGTGTTCCCTTCTGAAAGGAGCAACACCTTAGTGAACATATAGTACAACCTACTAGAAGGTTGGTGTATTGTCATCACAATAGTTCTTCCTCCTCTTGCAAGATCAAACAAAGTTGATACAAGTCTTAAGGCGGTAGTTGAATCCAAACCCGAGGTTGGTTCATCAAGGAACAACAAACTAGGGTTTATGAGCAATTCTTGACCAACACTAACCCTTTTTCTTTCTCCACCGGAAACCCCTCGAAGGCCGGGGCCTCCAACAATACTGTCCTTACACTTGACCAATCCAAGTTGGTTCATGACGGCTTTTGCCAATGCCACCTTCTCCTCTTTGGCTACCGTGTTAGGTAGCCGGAGGAGAGCGGTGAAAACAAGGGTTTCAGTTACTGTCAAATGAGGGTGTAGGACATCGTCTTGCGTGACGAAGCCGGTGTTCCTCTTCATGGCATTGCTGAAGGGGTCTCCATTGTATGTTATCTTTCCTTTGAGGCGGCCGCCGAGCCGGCCGCCCAATGCAGTCAGCAGTGTTGTCTTGCCACTTCCTGACGGACCTAACATTGCAAGGATCTCACCCGGTTGAACAATTCCTGACACTCCATTCAATATCACTTTGCGTTCTGATGCCTTTTTCTTCTTCTCCAATATTCCAACATTCTCAATCTTGATTTTGTACACGACATCTTCAAACTGTAAAATAACAATATTAAAAAAAAAATAAAAACTCATATGCAGTAAATTTCACATAAAAACTAAGAGTCATCAGATAAAAATTTAATTAAATCAATCAAATTATTTAACTACTTTTAGTTACCGAGTTTTAACTTTAAAAAAAATTAAAAAAAAAGTTATAATTACTGGTTGATCCTTATTGGCATACATAGTTTTTAAATAACCGAAAAAAGAAAATTTATAAAAAAAAGTTAGTCTAACAATTTTTATTAGAACATAATTATATATATTCCATAAATGTAATTATAAGAAAAAAATAGTCTCCTTCTAGAAGGACGAATCCGTTTTCAAAATTATTTGAATAATAAAAATTTATTAAGCATTAAAGTATTTAACTTCAAATTTTTTGAAAATCAATTTAAACATTTGGTGGAAAACCAAAATTTGACTGCATTGGGAATATAATTTTATAGTGATAGTTATTAATTTTTGTGAATATTATTGTAATTAAAAAATTAATATCCAAATTTGGATCAAATAAAATTAGCCATGATATAATAATATTGAAAAGGTTTTCAGTAAAATAAAACTAATTTTGATTTCTAGATCAAATTTTTTATCTTATAAAAAAATAAAATAACTACTAAACACATCAGCTTAAGTCGTCCTAACTGACAAAAAGATATTTATTTGGTTAGAAATATAAATACACTATGATTTAAAAAGAAAATAAGGTTTACTATTAAAAAATCAATTAAAAAAAAGTCTAATTAGACTCAAAAATTAACTTATAAATCACGTGAATTCAGTTAAAATTAAAATCAATTACTAATTTGAGCATTGTAATCAAAACAGAAATCAGTTATTAAAATAAGTTATCAATGGATTTTCGATGTGTGTGGTTTAAAGACTAGTAATCAAAACAGAAAAAAGCTCCTTCCAGATATACTTTACTTAAAATTCGCAATGAGAAAAGGAAAAAGGAAAGGTCCATTTTTGAAATGCATGGAAAGAATAACAACCTAAAGTCTTCTTTTTCTAACAACCAACCATACCTTGAGAGTCACCGGAGTTTTTCTCTTGTGGAAGACATTGTTAGGCACTTCTTGATGATTTGTTTGAGATTCAATGTCCACCATCTCTCGTTCCATTACAACCTAATAAGCCTTTGATGAAGAAACTCCTTTTTCTGTGAATTTTGAGAGAAAATTAAAATAAATAAATGCTTATTAGCTTGTGCAAACAACAACACAAGAAATTAGAAGAGAAAGATGTATTCTCTCTTTTGCTCTTGTGTTTGTGGTTTACAACTGTGAATGTGAATATCCCTTAAATGCTACTGTTTTGCTATATATATAATCATGAAGGAAAGAAGCGGTGCATAATTCTTTATTTGTAATATAATACTAAAACTAATATATATTTCCAAACAAAACAACTTTCCATTTACCAAAAATTTTCAATTTACCAAAAAAAAAAAAAAACGAAACGACTTTCCATTTTTTTTCTCAATCGTATTAATATGGATTATTAGAATATATTTAAGATATTATATATTAATATAGTATTTAGATATATTTTAGATTAATTTTATATTTGTTTAGTTTAATGTTAAATTAATTTAGTCATTATAATTAATAAATAAATATAAAATCAATTTGAGAATTATTTAGATATTTTTCTTAAATAAATTTTAATATGAACAAAATGAAAAAAGGTCAGCTGAAAAAATGTGAACAAAATAAAAGAACGAGGGTTTTGCGTACATTGGATGCATGAATCTAAAAAGGAAGAGATGCTTTGAATTTGAAGAAAGACAAAACTAAACACATTTTCTTTTTTTGGTTAAGATTATTGGGATTTAATTAACTTTGTCTTGTTTTACTTTGTTTATATCATACTGGTGGCTAGAAAGCCACATTTTATGCCAACATCCAGGAATATATCTTAGTCTTATACTCTACTATTTGACTCATCCTATAGTAGGATATTTAGGGTCCGTTTTGGAACTCCAAACATTATTTTTTTTAATTTTTGACTTATAAAAAGTTATATTAATAATATTTGGTACAATTTTTTAGGTAAATTTTTAATTTTTCAAAAAGTTATTTAAGAGCTTTTAAAGAAGTTAAAAAATGTGACTTCTCCTATTTTCAAAAGCTATTTTATCACTCCAATACACAACTTTAAAACAAGGACTTTTATAATAATTTTTCAAATACAAAATAACTTATTTAAAAGTTCTTATTAATAAAAATTCTTATATTTTAAATTCATTTTTCAAAAGAACTTATTTAAAAAATTTAGCCAAACTAGTCCTTATAGTTAAACGAAGAGTAAATTATATTATTTTTAACCGAAAAGTTTCAAACATCATAAATTTAACTATAAAATATAAATTAATTTAATATTTATAAGAACTTAAATTATTTCACTAAAACCCAAAATAGTTTATTGAACGATTTGTGTAATTTTATCAAATTATTTTAATATTATATAAGTTCAAATCAATTTACATTTTTTATAATTAAAATTGTTACAAATAAAAGTTTCTACTTAAAAATAATGATTTTTTATTTATAAATAAAATAAATATTTTATTTAATAAATATTATTGAGTATATTTATGTTTTTATACTGTCATTATACATCTCAGATAGGCACGAATCTATATAACAAATGGGGGCACTTGTTCCTACTAAAATTTTAATTTTTTAATTATATTTATATATAATATGCCTTCATTCTAAATTTTAAATGATCTTACTATAAATAAATTAAACTCAATTATTTAAAGTTTCAAACTCAATTTTTATCTCTCCAGCATTTTGATTATTGGTTAATTTATTTAAATTTAGTCTTCTCTCATTTTTAAGTCATAATCGTTCTTTATATATTCCTTTAAATTTTCTTAGTTTTCTTTTAAGTTATTATCAATATTGAAGTAAAAAGAAAATAAAATAGTAAGACACCAAATTTTTATTATTTATTAGTTTTATATTTTCAATCTTTTTTTTATTCCTTGTCTAGTGGTTATCTTCTCTACATCAAAAGGTAAATTATAAATTCTCTATATTTTTTTTTATTATATAGTTCTCCATGAGTCTATGTATCTTTTAATTTTTTTATTTCTTTTTTTAATATTTTTAATTATAAATTTTAATTTAATCAATTATAGTTTAAGTATTGATCTAATTTTTTATTTTTTTTTATGATTTTATATATTTTATTCTCAACTTATGGATATTTATTATTTTTTTATCTTTCGTTCTATCATATATAATTATGTTGTTGCATATAAATTTTTAAAGTGAATTGATCAATTTATTAATTTAGAATATATTTTTGTATTTTTAAGATAATAATAGAAAAAATTTTAATTATAATATATAATTAAATAGATACATAAAATCTTTAATTTGACATTATATCAAAATTATTTAAAAATATATATAAAATATTTAATTATTTAGAAAGAAAGAAAAAAATTATAAATTAAATTTCTATTATTTTATGTAAACATACTTTTCATATAAAGGTTTAATTTTTTTGGTATTTATATATAGTTTTAATTTTAAATTATAAATATTAGTAAATTATTAGGCGTTAACGTGTCAAATGATTCAGTCTTTTAATTTATTATTAAATGTGTATAAAAATAAATGAAAGTTAAATTAGTTAGAATAATAAATTATTTATAATTTAATTAAAATATTTTAAATTCAAGTTTTAGAAATAATTTTTTTATATAAATTAGATATAATAAATAATATTTTAAGATCAAATAAAAATATTCACTAACTCTTTTTAATTGTTATATTTCTATTATATTTTTAGTATAATTGATAATATTCAATAAAATTTATTTAGTATATATATTTTTATCCCTATTTTTAAAATTTTTTGAGTTTCTGTAAATAAGATAAAACAACTAAACACTAGGTATTGTACAATTTAAAATATATATATTTTGGATGCTCATCAGTCACCAAAAAAATATATATTTTGGATGCACCTGTAATATGCTATATCTGCGTATATTTAGGGCGTTGTGCACTCAAATAAAGTTACAAAAAAAAATTCATCCTAGTATATTCGAAATATATTTTGATTTGATTTGATTTTATTTTTTATTTCATCTAATTTTATTCAAAAGTTTGAAATTTAAATTAATATAATTTAAATTAATAATTTAGTTTAATTCAATAAACCTAAATGTATTTGTACTATTATACTCGTATGGTTAGTTATGTTTATATATTTGATTTAAAAAAATGACTTAATTTTTTTAAATTAAAAATTAACAATTTAAAATGTTAAATGCATCTAAAATATATGCAAAACTAACTCAGAATTTGATACTTTGATAATGATTTGAATAGTATTGTGTTGGTTTGATTTTTATTTTTAATTTTATTTAAATAATTTAAAATTTTTAATCTGAACTTTAGATGAATATAATTTAAAATAATGACTCAATTTAATCCAATACAAATGAATATAATTAATTTTAAATTACAAATCAGATCGTAACGTATTTTAAATACACTTGATTAATTTTTTTTTTTTTGCTTTATTCCAAATTTACAGCACCTTAGATAACATATCCCGAATTCATTTGGTATATGTTTTAATACTCAGTTTTTATGTTTATTTATCTTTTATACTATATAGTATATATTCGAAATATGTAATGATAGTATAAAAACATAAATATTTTATATATTACACATTTTAGTAAATAAAATATTTAAATAATTTAAATAAATAAAAAACTCTATGGTCTAACCACGCATACACATGCATGATAACGAAGTCTTGCTTACTTGCTTAGTATAAGAATTGACTAGCATTAAATGTAAATACATTTTTTTGATCCTTCGTATTGACTCATCATATTTTATATATGGAGTGATGTAATATTAAACTTTTTTCATAAGATAATTATATAAATAATTTAACTAATAATTACAGAATACTCATATTTATATATTTTATTAAGTTATGTTTGTTTATAGATATAAAATATTGAAATAAAAAAAATACAAAATTATATTTAACAGATAAAATATAAATAAAATATTATGTGATTATATTTACAGACTCTAAAATTAATATATTTTATAATTTTTTAACAGAAAAAATATTAAAATATTAATAAAAGACATAATTTATTTTTTATTTTTTATTATTTTTATCAAATTTTTATAATTATATTTTTATTTTTAAAATTTTTGTATAAAAAAATAAAATTAAATTAAATTTTTATAATATATTTTAATTTATTATTAAATAAAATATAAAAATATTAATTTTTATATTTTTATTTAATATTTTATTTTTAATATTTTATTTTATCCTATTTTCAAAATCAAACACGGTCTTTTATATATATATTGTTTGTTTGTTTAATATGTTACAGTTTATTAGAAATCAATGGGAATCGATATTACATTATCTGACTGCACCAAATTAATTAAGGTACTCTACACAAGAAATGAAATGATGTCAAACTTTGCATTTGCATTTGCATTGTGTTAAAATGAACCAAAGTTAGGCTAACTAAATGTTTCTAAAAAGATCTCCATTGAAGGCACCTAACTGCTAGTACACCGTGGTCAGATAGATTCAATGACCATAAAAGAATTTCAACAATGCCTTAATGAAAGGTGCACTGAAAGCAAAAATCATCAAACTCACAAGACTCGCTATTTAATTTGGTCGGGGTATTAAGACTAAGTATTAATGGTTTTGACTCTTGTCTGGGATTGTCTCTCCTAAAAATAGGATTCTAGAACAACTTTTATTATCACTTTTCCAAAAATTAATGGTTATATTTCTAGATAACATTTCTTTTAAGGCAAATCACAGTAATAAATCAAGAGAAGCAAAATTTTACACAAATCCGTCAAATTAAAATCTGCTTCATGAATCCACTAATGCACATTTATATGTAGTTCGAACCAGCCTGATTCGAACTTCATTTCTACATAATTCGAATCAGCTTGGTTCGAATTATATACAAACACACGCACACACTAATTCGAACCAGCTTGGTTTGAATTATACACTTATTAAAAAAAATTAATAATTTAAAAATTAATAATTTAAAAATTAAAAAATATATATTTTATTTTATACATTAAAAAAAACTAACAAAATATTTAATTACGAGACTTCTTTGAAATATTAATGAGCTATCAATTCGAATTCCATACAATACTCTTTTGTCTATTTTTAATAGCTCATGAATATTTTTTAATAAATTTTTTTAATAAATTTATTTAAATTATACTACAAAAAATATTTGATCCTATGCAAAACAATTTAAAAAAATGGCTTAAAAAATGTTAAGAGTACTATAAAAATTTGTAACGTTCTAATGACTTAGGACATTAAAGAAATACTCTACATAGTCAATACTAATTTAGAAATTTAAAAAAAATATTTTTATCATATATTTACCTAAATCACTAGAATATTACAAACTTTTATAATACTCATAACATATTTTAAGCCATTTTTTTAAAATTATTTTGTATAGAATAAAATATTTTTTTAATTGTTTTATATGGAATAAAATATTTTCTTTTATTTCTAAATTATTATTGACTATGTAGAGTATTTTATTTAAAATTTGAGTACATGCATGTATTTACCTAAGTTATTAGAACGTTACAAATTTTTATAGTACTCCTAATATTTTTTAAGCCATTTTTTAAAAATTGTTTTGCATAGGATCAAATATTTTTTGTAGTATAATTTAAATAAATTTATTAAAAAATTTATTAAAAAATATTCATGAGTTATTAAAAATGGACAAAAGAGTATTGTATGGAATTTGAATCGATAGCTCATTAATATTTTAAAGAAGTCTCGTAATTAAATATTTTGTTAGCTTTTTTTTAATGTATAAAATAAAATATATATTTATTTAATTTTTAAATTATTAATTTTTTTAATAAGTGTATAATTCGAACCAAGCTGGTTCGAATTAGTGTGTGCGTGTGTTTGTCTATAATTCGAACTAAGCTGGTTCGAATTATGTAGAAATGGAGTTCGAATCAGGCTGGTTCGAACTACATATAAATGTGCATTGGTGGATTCATGAAGCAGATTTTGGTTTGGCGAATTTGTGTAAAATTTTGCTCTCTTTAGCTTATTTGAGTTTTTTACCCTTTCTTTTAACTAAGAAGTTCTTTTAAATTTATTTGATTTTTTTATATAACTTTTCTTTTTATTTTTTTATTTATCTTATGTTATTTTTTTCCTCTTTTAATATTTACCAAGAATCAAATTTAGGCCTTTTAGAAGTAGAATTTTGATCATGATACTTTTTTTTCTAAAAATTTAAGTTGATAAGAAGAAATAGAGATGTTCATAGGACAGACTAGACTAAATTTAATTAGGCTCAGACCCGATCCTATAAGATCCACTACAAAAAATGCGCTTAATACCATTAGGATAGAAGCTACTGGCGGATTTGGCGACAAATTTTTCAACAGTCACTAGTGAAAATTCATCCTTAGAATAACTTATCTTCGGATTCAAAATTCCACAAGTAAATCCGACGGTAAATAGAGGCGCAAAAATTAATTATATTAGCGTCAAATTTAGTGTCGGATTTTTCGTCGACAATTTCTGACAGTAGCATGAATTAGTAAAATGCGGTATTCAGGCAACAACCAACATCTTACCATCGGATTTACCTGTTTACTGACAGATAAATCCGACAGTACAATTGCCCTAAATTTAAAATTAGAAATCCTCTCCCTCACTTCTACAACTTCTCTCCCTCTCCTCTCTCTTTCTCTCGCCGTTTTCATCGCCGTCGTCGTTCTTCATCAGTGCCTCCTCCTCGCAGCAAACAAGTCTCTCTCTTGCATTGTTCTAGCTGAGCCACCAAAGGCCCAAACATCGCTGCCAAAATCCGTTGCCATCGTCATTGTCCACTGTCGTTTCTCATCCAGGTTAAGGTAAATCCTCCTCATACTTCAATTTGTTAATTTTTTGTTAAAAAAACTCTAACACTACTCATTAATAACAGAGGTAGAAAAAATTTGATGGTGTCACCACACCGGCACCTCCACCACAACTCAACAATCAGGTTTAATTTTTTATTTTTTATTTTTTATTTATTTTATTAATTTTGTATTTGTTTTTTTATTTTAAAATGTAAGTTTGTTTGAAAGTTGCATTTTTTTTTGAAAGTTTCTGTTTTATTAGGTTAATTCAATCAATTTAGGTTGTTAGTATTAACTTTGTCTGTAATTAGATTATTTTAGGTGAATTAGATTTTGTAGTTTAAATTAATATATTTTTTTATCAACTATGTTCGTTAGGTTAGTTAAGTTAAATGAGTTTTTGAATTAGTTTTACCTAATAATTTTAATAAGGAGTAATTACCCAAATTAGTCCCTGAAGATTTTAAAAGCGGACACTTTAGTCCTCAAAAAAAATTAATACACAAAAAGACTCCCAAAGATTTTCTCCGGCGGACAATTCAGTACCTGGCTTGATTTCTCTGTTTGTGACCGATGGAAAATGATGAAGTGGCATGTCTGAAGGCCACGTGGACTGCTACGTGTCAGGTGACGCGGCTGGACAAATTAGTCCCTATCCTCGTCAGCAAAACGGTGTCGTTTTTCGCGTTTGAGAGGAATATAAAAAGTCTCTCTTCACTTCATATGAAGGTAAAAGACCTTAACCCCCACCTTTGTTTAGATTTTTACAGAGAAAACCATACCTTGTTGGAACGTTCATCTTCTACATCATCTCCCACCTCATCTCCCACATCATCTCCCACATCACCATCGTGATGACGTTGATAAAATTTTGCATTCTGTTACCATTCGTAACGCCTCATGCTCAAATCCAGAAGCACGGAATCGTGTATAAGAGTGACAATGACCACTCAAGACTTGCGTTGAAGAAGGTAAGAATGTATTATATTCTTATTCTCTGTCTGAAAAACTAGTTTAGATTTACTGATTCATTTTTTGGGTTGGGGTACAGAGCACAAAACGTGCTATGGCATTGTTTGCTAGTTCTAATTTTGTTTTTGCATGTATGTTCCTTCACAATTGCTCATTAGTATACAATGTTGTTAGTTTTTACAGTGTTGAAGGTAGATTTTTTGTTTTTGTTTTTATTTTTCTGTTATGGCATTTGTCAGAATTTAGGGTTATATGATTATGTTTGTTAATCATTAAACGTGTTGTTCTTGCAGATAAATAGAAGAATTTGTAGTTTTTGTTTTTCACCATGGTGGGCATTTTGTTAGGAATAACAAAGGAGTTTTTCTTTATCTGGATGAAAAAGTTGAGAAATTTTCTAAGATGGATGTTGATCTTATCTGTTTCTTTGACTTACAAACCCTGTTCAAAGAGTTAGGCTATTTGAACTACACTACTATGTATTGGTATGATGTTACGGCTGCTGACTTAGAGAATGGATTGTACCCAATAAAAAGAGATTTGGAGATTAATCAGTTGCGTGAGAACATACAAAAGAATAAGGGGACTGATGAGTTACTCCACTTGAGGATACCGACTTGGACTTTGAGGGTGATGCAGATGTGGAGGAGGAATCTAGTGATGATGATGGGTATGAAACCACTGAGGACGAACCATATAAACCACCCCTTCCAGGATTTGAAGATGAAAGTAGTGACTCCGACTGTGTGATTGTCAAGAAAAAGAGTAGTAAAATTGGGAAAAAACCAGAGAGTGGTATGGAGAAGAAGAAGTCAAAGGTTGAAAAGAAACAAACAAGTGGGCCTAGCTCAATTAGTCCAAGTGTTAGGAGCCCAAAATCTGCAAGGACAAAAACTGAAAGACCAAGTGGTTCTGGATCAAAATTTGGTGGCCCAAAGGGTAGTAGGCCAGCTGGTGTTGGGTCCAATTTTATGTCCCCAGAAAATGTTAGACACATGAAAACTAGTCCAACTTCATCATAGGCTCTAGTGCCAAATTTTGGTGGTACTGGCAACAATGGTGCTGAAAATAATGAAAAAAGTATACAAAATGAGGAGGAGGAAGAACCTACTTTTGAGTATGAGTCAGAGACACTGCTAACTCCAGAGAGTTATGAAGATGAGAGAGAGAGGTATGAGTTTTCACAGTTTAATAAAAATGCTGGCTTTGGAGAAGTGTACTTTGAATTGGGAATGGAATTTGCAACAATTGAAAGCTTTAAGACTGCTCTAAAGGATCATGTCATCTATGAGGGGAGAAAGATTAGGTACATCAAGAATGATCAAATGAGAGTGAGATGTGATTGTGAGCATGGGTTGGAGAGGATAAAAAAAAATAAAAAAAAAAACCAAAAGGGGCTAAGGAGGCATCTACTAGTGAAAGTGAAAATGTGCCAAAGTAATGATGAGGTAGCTGTGCAAGGTAATGAAGCAAACAATGTGCAAAGTGTGAATGTGAATCCTATTAATACAAAGGATGCAGGTGTCAATGTTGGAACCATGGGAGAAGAAGCTGTGAATACTGAGTCTAGGACTAGTGGGACTGTGCTTGGTGGGCTGTGACTGCATGTGCTATGAGTGGTAGAACTAACCCTTGTCCATGGCTAATTTACTATGCCTCGAATAATCAACTGAAGAGTTACAAAATTAAGACATATGTGCCCACTCACACTTGCGGAAGGGAATTTGGAAGCAATATGGCAGATCAAAAGTGGGTGGCCAACAAGCTAGAAAAGAGGTTGCTCACTCAACCTCACATAACCTTAAGTGAGGCTTATGACCACATCAAGATAGATTACAATGTCGTTATCAATGGAAAAATGGTCTATAGAGCATTTAAAGAAGCAAGAGAACGTGTTATTGGAAATGAGAGACAATAGTACAGCAAATTGAGGCATTATCTCTTGGAGTTGTGACAAACCCCAATTTGACGGTTTGTTTTGTATTGAATTTAGAGCATCTTGATAACCTTTTGTCACATTTAGCCTAGGAATTAGCATGATTTTGTTATCTCTCCCGTAATTGTGCTTAAGAGTGAAAACATGCTTTTTAGGTCCTTAATTGTTTAATCTTGATTTATCTTTGATTCCATTAGATGCCTTGATGAGTTTGCCAAGTGATTTCAGATTTAGGAGGCAAAGATTGGATCAAGGGAATGAAGGAAAAGCATGTAAAAATGGAGAACTCATGAAGAAATGAGGGAATCGCAAAAGCTGTCAAGCCGACCTCTTCGCACTTAAACGACCATAACTTGAGCTACAGAGGTCCAATTGATGCGGTTTCAGTTGGGTTGGAAAGCTAACATCCGGGGCTTCGAAACGATATAAGATTTGCCATAGTTGCATCGCGCATAGGGGCGCGCACGCGCACGGTACGCGGACGCGCCGATGGTGGCACATGACCCACTTAATGCAAACGTGGCCAGCGATTTTAGAAGCCTTGTGGGCCCAATCCAACTCATTTCTGATGCTATTTAAGCCAAGGATTGAAGGGGAATCAACATACTTTTCATACTTTAGAAGTTAGTTATCATTAGTTTAGTTTTAGCTTAGTTTAGTAGTGAGAATTAGTTTCTAGAGAGAGAAGCTCTCACTTCTCTCTAGAATTAGGATTAGGTTTAGTTCAATAATCTTAGATCTAGATTTTAATCTTTGCTTTCTTCTACTTCTACTTTTCAATTCTTTGTTGCTACATTCATCTTCTTCTATTCCTTTGTTGTAATTTCCTTTATGTTGTTCTTATACTTTGTTGTAGATCTAGTATTGTTCCTTCTACATTCTTCCAATTCAATAAGAGGTAATTCATAATAATTGTTCTTCTTTGCTTTTCTATTGTTGATCTCTTGCCTTTGTAGTTGTAGATTCCTTTAATTCTTGCAATTAATAATGTTTACTTCTATTGCACTCTATGTGTTTGTTGAAATGCCTCTTCTAGATATAGTGTAGATTTTGTTCCTCTTAGCCTAGGTAGAGTAATTAGTGACACTTGAGTTATCTAATTCCTTTGTTGATTGATAATTGGAGAGATTGCTAATTGGTTTGGAGTGCACTAAAGCTAGTCTTTCCTTGGGAGTTGGCTAGGACTTGTGGCTCAAGTCAATTCATCCACTTGACTTTCCTTTAATTAGTAAGGGTTAACTAAGTGGTAGCAATGAATAATTCTCATCACAATTGAGAAGGATAACTAGGATAGGACTTCTAATTTTCATACCTTGCCAAGAGCCTTTTATAGTTGTTAGTTTATTTTCATTGCCATTTACTTTTCATGCTTCTTATCCAAAACCCCAAAATAACTCATAACCAATAACAAGACACTTTATTGTAATTCCTAGGGAGAACGACCCGAGGTCCAATACTTCGGTTTATAAATTTTAGGGGTTTGTACTAGTGACAAACAACTTTTTGTATGAAAGGATTATTGCTTGGTTTAGAAACTATACTTTACAACGAGATTTCATTAGTGAATTTCTAAACCGTCAAGAATCCAATCATCAAAATGGCGCCGTTGCCGGGGATTGCAATGGTGTTATGTTATTGGTTATTGTATATATGTGAATAGTGTGAATATGTTTGCTTTTGTTAGCTCTTGCTAGTTTTAGGATTTAATTTTCTTGCTTCTTATTTGATTTTGTTTTCATTTTCTTCTTGCTATCATGAATTCTCACCTTGGCTATGAGTTTGGTTATCAACATGTTGTAGGAAATGAGGACTATAATGAAGATGTGTATCAAGAATGGGATGACCAAAGGTGGGAGGAGCCATATGCATATGATCAATCCTCATGGAAACAACCCCCACCAATGCACTATGAAGAAGAGCCATTCTATGATGCATATCAATCCAATGGTTATGGTGAATCACCTTGTGACTTTCAAGAACCACCACCATATGCCTATGATCCATACCCTCAACATAACTTCCAACCATACTCACAAGCCCTTTCTTACCAACCACCTTCATATGACCCTAATCCATATCCATCCTACCAACAACCATATGAGCAATATGAACCACATATAGAGCCACCACCATTCCAACATCAATATTTTCAAGAGCCACCTCCTCCACATTATTACCAAGATGAACCACCTCCAATATATGAAAACTTTCAACCACAAGATGAATACTACTTTCCACCACAACCTTCCATGGAAGAATACTCATATCCATTGATCCAAGAGCCACATGATCCTAATCATATTATCCAAGAGGAACAAGAGTCAAGGGATCATCTCAAGGAAGCATTGGATCAATTTCAAGCAACCATGGAGTGTGTTGTGCAACAAGTGGAAAGAGTGGGAAACATAGAACCACCACAACTCTACCAAGAGGAATCAACCTACCAAGAAGAACCACCTTCCTACTATGAACCCTCCCCCCAATTTAATGAACCCTTCCACCCACCCCAATCTCTAATGGATGAAACCTTTGGTGTTCTTGTTGAAGGGCAAGAAGAGATGAAAAGGGATGTGCAAAATTTCATGGCCACCTTGGATGCGGTAACAAATCAATTAGCCTCCCAATGCTTGAACACTCAAGGAACTCCCATGGCTACATGTGGAGAATCAAATGAAGGACATAGCATGAAGGAGAGATTGGGAACTCCGGTGGGAAATGAGGGAAGTTGCTTTGTATTGGAACAATTGGAGGAAGCTTTAATTGTTGAAGACAAGGAAGAAGTGGTAGAAGACTTAGGAGATGCGGAGCTTCCATGGGAACATAGAGTTGAAGAAAATCCCTCCAAGATGATTGAAATTGATGCTAGGGAGGAAAGTGCACACCTTCCAAGGCATATTCCATATGAAGACTTGGATGGGATAGAGCAAGAATTGAGTTCCCATGGCAATGAAGAGCAAGCATCAAGTCCTAGTGGTGGAGAATCCTTTGAACTTGAAGAACTTTCTCCCGGTGCGTTTGAAAATGTTGCGGAGGTAAACTTCTTTCACCCTCCCAATTATAGTTTGATTAAGGGAAAAGGCTTAGATAGTATTAATGATCAAAGGATTGAATTAGAGAGATCTTGTGAAGAGGTGGAAGTCCTTAGAAATAGAAGGATGGGAGTGGAATACGCTCTGTCAAGATCGTTGGAAGCATCTTTGCCTAGGTTGTCATCTACCCCTTCACTTGAGTGGGTAAAATTCATTTCTATTAGCTTTACTGTCCCACTTGAGTATGGCTTGCTTGAAACGGATGGTCAACTTAGGATGCTTTGTGGGATGAAGCGTAAGCGAAAGATGTTTCGTGGTTGGCGTTGCAAATCAAGGCTCATTTTGGTTGATACTTCAAGAGTTGAATACAAAGGTGGGAATAGTGCTCAAATAGATGGGTCTAGGAGAATTGTTGGGTATTTCATAGAGAATTCATCTTGTTCACCACCCGGATGGACTAATAATGATTATCAACCTCAAGACGTGTGTGAAAACAAAGTGTGGGATCCCGGATTACAAGAAGAGGATCAACTTTGGGAGCCCCAAGCTTGTGAAGAACTCCATCAAGACTTGGCTCAATCCATGAAGAATCTTGAGGCACAATGGAGAACCAAGCATTGGTGGAAGTTCCAAGATGAATACAAGCACAAGCCACCTTGATGAGGAGCTCCCCATAAGTCCAACTTAAGGACAATAAACAAAAGTGCTAGGTGGGAGACACCCCACCATGGTAAAATTCTTTCATTTTCTCTTTTGTATATATTGATAGAATTAGTTTAATTTCATGTTTTGTTTAGTTAGTTGAGTATGTTTGGTAGTTTAAGTATGTTAAATAAGGTTTTATGGTGTTTTGGTAGCTGTTTGGAGGTTTGGAATGCTTGGATTGGTGCAAAAACATAGAAAATTTATTTAAAAAAAAAACAGAGCACCATCCACGCGTACGCGTACATGGCGCGTACGCGCACTTCCAGCATTTTCGACCATCCACGCGCGCGCGCCATGCGTGCGTACGCGTGGATTGAGAAGTTCCAACCTCCATACATTTTCCAGAGAGTTGTGCCTGCGCCGCGCCAACGTTGTGCCTCTGGCACAAACCGCACTTGCGCACACGCGCACATGACGCGTACGCGCCACTCTTGAAATAAGCCAACGACGCGCGCGCGCCATGCGTGCGTACGCGTGGATGCCCTTTCTTCCATCCACTTCTTTTCTTTTCCTCTTTTTATTTCTTTCCTTCTCCTTTCTTCTTCCCTCCTACTACCCCTCATCCAACACTTTCAAACACCATCGATAACCATTTATTTTAGTTGGTTGTTAGTTAGTTAGTTAGTTAATTAGTTAGTTAGTTAGTTGATTAGTTAGTTTTAGTTTAGTTTTCATTTTATTTTCTCTCTTTTCATCATAAGTGTTGGATTATTGACTTTGTTTACTATACATTGCTATATCCCTTATTGCCTAAATGCTATTTTAGCATGAATGTTTGTAGATAATCTTTGTTGGATTCTATGATTGAGGTTATATTTTGTTACTTGGTTTTGGGTTTTTCATGCTTACCTTTTGAAAAATACCAAGTGATGAGAATTATCTTCGAGCTTATAACTCTTTTGAATTGCATGTTGTAGCTAGCCATCATGTGATTTGGATCCTTTTCCCTCGATTAGGCAACCTCTTGATGGATGATGTTGTGCATTTACCTTAATGCATTGTGTTCATGATTATATCCATCCATATGTTTGACTTGAATGCTTTCATGCTTCTCTAATGCTTGTCTTACCTTACAAGCTTACTTAAAGCATCTCAAGCACACTAGGATAAGTGAAGTTCATGCTTCTTTTGTGACATAGCTTTTACGCTAATGTGTATTCTAAACCGCGCAATTTAGAATTCACACACCTAATATTTCTTAATGTCACACTAATTCACTCACTCAATTCTAGTGATTTACCTCATTCCAACAATGTATGCTTCCTTGCTTTTATATCTTCTCATCTTACGGTGTTGTATTTTTGTTTTTCATGATAAATGCACCACAAGCAAACATGGAAGCAAGACTAAGAACACGCAACAATCCAGAGACTCGCCGTACCCCCTTGCTCATCTTTGAGTGCACCGAGGACGGTGCAAACTTTTAAGTGTGGGGAGGTCGTCCGACCGGTCGGCGATTTTGGGTGACAAATTTCTAATCCCAACACTTTTGCATTTTATTTTAGGTTTTTAGGATTTTTACTTTCATTTTCTTATTTTTGCATATATATACACAATAAGCTTAGTCAAAATAATGAAAATTTTTCAAGATTTCTATCTATAGGGCATCTCAATTGATTTGAGTGGAAAACTTTTCATAGAACTTGCTTGAATTATATATATTATGGATCATGTTTTTGAGCTAAGAACACAAGCAAGTGAGATTTGAGCCTAATGGTGTGGTTACATCTTATAACCACTTATTTTCCTTCTTGTGTGCATTAGTCTCTTTCTATGATTGTAATCTTTGATTTGTTTGATTCTTTATGTCCATTATTTTGTGTATACATACATGTATATGATTGAGGCCATCATTTCATTAGCTCACTTACCCAAATGGCCTTACCTTTTATCTTCCTTTGTTAGCCAAATTTGAGCCTACGCTTAACCCACTTATTCTTTAATTTAGCACAGTACAAGCCTTAAAGTGAAAAACAATAAATGTCCTTAATTTGGATCTTTGATTAGCTTGGGCTAGTGTGCGTGAGTACCATTCAAGTGTGGGAACTCTTGGGACATTGGGGGAATAAAAGAGTAGTTTTGTATTTTTGTTGTAAATATTGGGAATTGGGTATGTGTTCGTGTATTGATCAAATGTATAGACCTTATGCATTGATGCTCTTGTATATATAAAAAAAATGAGAAAAATAAAAGAAAAAGAAAAGAAAAAAAATAATATGAAAAAGAAAGAAAAAGAAGAAAAAGAAAGAAATAAAAAGGGGACAAAATGCCCCAAAGCAAAGTGGAGCTCAATAAAGATCAATGCATAAATGTTGTGAAATGAAAAAGAAATGCATGAGTATGTGGAAAAGGAAAAAATGGGTAGTTAGGTTAGAGCTTAATTGTATAGGATGTCATAGGCTAGGTGGGAAGTTTAAGCTTATCAAAGAATCAAATTTTAAGCTCACTTGACCAAATATGTATCCTACCTTGACCCTAACCCCATTACAACCTAAAGAATAGACCTCATGATAATTGTATGCATGCATAAGATATATGTTGATTGTTAGATGAAAAACAAATTTTGGAAAGCATGATTATGAGAGAATTGAGAGAATCAACCCTAAACACATGAGCAAATAGAGTGCAAACACTACCGGTGAGGGTTTGATGCTCAATTACATGTTTCCACCTACAATCATAATTTTCATGCAAGTTTGTAAAAATATTTAATAACTCAATTCAATTGTGGATTAGACTTGCTAGTCCTTAGCCCTTGTGCATATATGTTTCTTGGGAATTGATTTATTTTGACCAAGCACTTGCATTCATTTAGATAGTTGCATATAGGTAGATTGCATTTAGTTAGTTTCCATTGAATAAATGCCATACCCTTACTTCATTCTTGGTTTTAGCATGAGGACATGCTAAGGCTTAAGTGTGGGGAGGTTGACAAACCCCAATTTGACGGTTTGTTTTGTATTGAATTTAGAGCATCTTGATAACCTTTTGTCACATTTAGCCTAGGAATTAGCATGATTTTGTTATCTCTCCCGTAATTGTGCTTAAGAGTGAAAACATGCTTTTTAGGTCCTTAATTGTTTAATCTTGATTTACCTTTGATTCCATTAGATGCCTTGATGCGTTTGCCAAGTGATTTCAGATTTAGGAGGCAAAGATTGGATCAAGGGAATGAAGAAAAAGCATGTAAAAATGGAGAACTCATGAAGAAATGAGGGAATCGCAAAAGCTGTCAAGCCGACCTCTTCGCACTTAAACGACCATAACTTGAGCTACAGAGGTCCAATTGATGCGGTTTCAGTTGGGTTGGAAAGCTAACATCCGGGGCTTCGAAACGATATAAGATTTGCCATAGTTTCATCGCGCATAGGGGCGCGCACGCGCATGGTACGCGGACGCGCCGATGGTGGCACATGACCCACTTAATGCAAACGTGGCCAGCGATTTTAGAAGCCTTGTGGGCCCAATCCAACTCATTTCTGATGCTATTTAAGCCAAGGATTGAAGGAGAATTAACATAATTTTCATACTTTAGAAGTTAGTTATCATTAGTTTAGTTTTAGCTTAGTTTAGTAGTGAGAATTAGTTTCTAGAGAGAGAAGCTCTCACTTCTCTCTAGAATTAGGATTAGGTTTAGCTCAATAATCTTAGATCTAGATTTTAATCTTTGCTTTCTTCTACTTCTACTTTTCAATTCTTTGTTGCTACATTCATCTTCTTCTATTCCTTTGTTGTAATTTCCTTTATGTTGTTCTTATACTTTGTTGTAGATCTAGTATTGTTCCTTCTACATTCTTCCAATTCAATAAGAGGTAATTCATAATAATTGTTCTTCTTTGCTTTTCTATTGTTGATCTCTTGTCTTTGTAGTTGTAGATTCCTTTAATTCTTGCAATTAATAATGTTTACTTCTATTGCACTCTATGTGTTTGTTGAAATGCCTCTTCTAGATATAGTGTAGATTTTGTTCCTCTTAGCCTAGGTAGAGTAATTAGTGACACTTGAGTTATCTAATTCCTTTGTTGATTGATAATTGGAGAGATTGCTAATTGGTTTGGAGTGCACTAAAGCTAGTCTTTCCTTGGGAGTTGGCTAGGACTTGTGGCTCAAGTCAATTCATCCACTTGACTTTCCTTTAATTAGTAAGGGTTAACTAAGTGGTAGCAATGAATAATTCTCATCACAATTGAGAAGGATAACTAGGATAGGACTTCTAATTTTCATACCTTGCCAAGAGCCTTTTATAGTTGTTAGTTTATTTTCATTGCCATTTACTTTTCATGCTTCTTATCCAAAATCCCAAAATAACTCATAACCAATAACAAGACACTTTATTGTAATTCCTAGGGAGAACGACCCGAGGTCCAATACTTCGGTTTGTAAATTTTAGGGGTTTGTACTAGTGACAAACAACTTTTTGTATGAAAGGATTATTGCTTGGTTTAGAAACTATACTTTACAACGAGATTTCATTAGTGAATTTCTAAACCGTCAAGAATCCAATCATCAAGTTGTTAAGCAGTAACCCAGGAGCACTGCATTGATGGATCTTACTCCCATCCCCCAGTCACCTTCATTATTTGACAAGTTATGTATTTGTTTAGATGCATGTAAAAGGGGGTTTAAATTGGGTTGTAGGAAATTGATTGGATTAGATGGTTGCTTTTTGAAGGGCTATTTCGGGAGGCAACTCTTTTCAGCAGTGGGCCAGGACGCAAACAATCACTTTTACGTTATTGCGTTTGTTGTGGTTAGTAGTGAGACAAAAGAGAGTTGGAAGTGGTTTCTCACTTTGCTTCAAGAAGATCTTGTAGACCATTATATCCATGGTTGGAATTTCATTTTCGATCAACAAAAGGTACCATTCAATCTAATATTTAAATGTTAGCATAAGAAAGTTAGTCAAATAGATAGAAGATATATTTGTATTTACGTTGTTGTTATTGGAGGATTGCTAATATAAATTTAAATTTCAACATATATATAAGAATTTTTTGTAAGTCTTTTTCTTTTATCAAGTCCAAGATAAGGTGGCTTTTCTCCTCATTACAGAATGTTATAGAAGTTCATTGTTTGCTGATAAATGAAGTGATGATCACCAAATACTTTATTTAGAGAACTACATGTTATGCATTGTGATTAACATTTATTGTCATGATTTTTATTAAACAAAGAGAATACACTACTTTAAAGCTTATTTTCTTTACAGAACTCTGGAAAAATGTTTTCTTAATTTTCAGCGGAATAATTGTAATCATGTTCAAGACTCATATAATTATAAGCAAAAATAGAATAAGGTGAATGGATCTAGTCATATTTAGTATACTAATTCAGAATTTTTCATTCATAGAACTTGTATTAACAAGCATAGAAGTACCATCAATTTATAGCTATAATTAGTGGTTTAGATTCCTAAATATCTAAAGCAACTTATAACAAATATACACAGTTTACAAGATTGTTTATTGTCAATTCTTATTCAATTTTACTTTTCTTTAAGGTTCCACATTATTCTTTTGATTAAGTTAAAGTTTGTAACTCATCTTTTAATTTCTTGTATACACAGTTGACTTGCTAAAATAATGTTTGATTTATATTACCTTAACATGCTTTGGCAAGTGTTATGATTAGTTGATTTTTTTCAATAGTATAATCTTGATGAGAACCAATCACTATTATATAACCATCCTTTGTACTTTATAATTTGTTATATAGTTTCATTTCTTATTGTAATTAGGGTCTTCTACTTGCATTAAAGGAAGTGATGCTACATGCGCATCACAGAAATTGTGTTAGACACATATGAAAAAATTTTACCAACCAATTCAAAGATAAGCAGGTGAAGAACATTGTCTAGGAGTGTGCCAAGTGTACTACTTTCACAGAATTTGAGAAAAGTATGCAGAAGCTTCGGAGGGTGAATGAAGATGCATAGAACTACTTATCTAGATTTGAGCCTGCATGTTGGACCAAATCACAATTCAGTCACGGGCCAAAGTGTGATAACTTGACGAACAATATGTGTGAGGTGTGGAATGCAAAAATAGTTAACTATAGAGGCAAACCTATCCTTACAATGTGTGAAGAGTTGAGGTGCTACATTATGCGAAGAATGACAAAGTATAAACAAGTTTTGGAGACATATGTTGGCACTGAATTAGCCCTTGTACAGCAAAAGAGACTTGACGACATTATAAAAGGGGTTAGGTATTGGCATCCAGTATGGGTTGGGGATGATGAGAGGATGGTTTTGAGGTCCAACACGGGTCAAAAAAACTTTCTGTTCACTTAGGCAATAACAAGTGCACTTGTAATGCTTGGCAGTTGACAGGTGCATTATTTCAATTTTTATTTACTTCAACATATGTATATTGAACTTAATTGGAGTTGTTACTAAATATGTATTATCTTTAGGTCTTCTTTATGTTCATGCACTAGCTGCAATTGCAAGAAGAGGTGATAGAGCTGAGCCATATGTACATCCACTTTTAAAAATTGGGACAGCTAGAGCAACATACCAGTACTGCATCCAGTCAGTCAATTCTGAAGAGTATTGGGACAAGACAGACATATTAAACCCAGTCCTACCTAAGCTGAAGAGGCCTGTTGGAAGGCCAGTGAATAGAAGAAGAAAGGACCCTTCTGAAAAGGATGTTCCAATAAGGACCCTTCTGAAAAGAGATTTCGAGTTGCATTGTAGCAAATGTGGCGAGACTGACCATAATCAAAAAACTTGTAAAGGCCCTCCATCTCCAAAGAGAAGGCCTGCTACTACATCTAGGAGGAATAGAGGACGTGGTGCTGGAACTAGTTCTGTATCCTCCAATATTGGGGCAGATGAGATCCATGTTTCACAATCAGCATCGCAACCTTAGGTATAACATGGACCAAACTGATTGAAGGGACTGAATAGGATTATTTAAATTTCTCTAGGGACTTATATGATTATTTTTATTTTTCTTGAGGACTGATTCGTGTTTATTTTAATTCATTTCGTTGTTTGAATTAGACATGATAAGAAACTGCTAGAATGGGTCATGATGCTTGTAGTTATATAGAGTTAGAATCATAATACTTGAATTTGAAGAACAGTTTTTCTTGAAGCTAATTTTATCGAATTACTATCCTGTTCATGTTGAAATCATTTTTTTACCATTATTTTGTTTAAAAATTGAATCTCTAATAAGGTGCACATAGTCATTCATAAATAATATTATACATAATATCAACTCAGTTCCAAATGTAGTGATTTATTGCAATAGATATATTTTTTGTTTCTATAATTTATACTGTTATGTCTTTATTTTAGTAGAGTATACAATAATTATATTTTTTTGATTTCTATAATTTATAGAATTCTGCATTGGGATCCAATGTTCCACCTCATGCAAGACCTAAGCAGCCTATTATTAGACCACATCATCCTCCACCAGTGCCAGTGCAGTCATGCACTCCACCACCTATCTCACCTCCTAGAAGCAGTGATGGGGTCTCGACAGAAACAATGGCAGCTACTAGTAAGGGTACATCGTCAAGGATGTTTCAATTCATCCCAAATCCAGGATTCAAAGCTCCCGGAAAGAAGTGATGAGAAATTGCTCCATGCTTGTTTTCTTTTTGGATGAACTTTAACATTTAGGAGAAAATTATAGTCTTTTGTGCTGAGAAACAACTCTATGCTTGTTCTCTTTTTGGATGAATTTCGAAATTTAGGATAAAACTCTAGTCTTTTGTGCTAAGAAATAGCACCATGGCTGTTTTTTTCTTGGATGAACTTCGAATTTAGGATAAAAATTGAATATTCAGTGTCATAGTCATGCTAATGCCTTCCATGAAATTGGTATATGTCTTTTCTATTGTTATGTTGTTATTTTTCATGGATTTGTGCAGTTGAATGTATGTGACTAAGTATGTTTTTAATTATGGTACTCCAGGGTGTCTTTCCTTAATTCATGTGTTCGTTCATTAATTAGTTAATTGTGATAGCTAATTTGAAAATACTCTTTTGATTTATATTTATTTCTGAACATAATAATGCAGCTACTCCTATGAAATTCAACACAAATGCCCTCAAAATTCACCAAAAAAATACATAATATGCATAATACGTTGATTTAATTCATAAATTCAGAATAAACATACAAATTTAAGCTTTTGCAGAGCAATTAAACACAAATACATAAATTAACACAATAAACCCAGCCGATAAATATAGATTAAAGCAAATATTTTTCCAGTCTTTCTTTACTACTGTATTTTGATTGTTCTCTAACGCACCCATCCTGTCTTGTAGCTCCAACAAAGTCTCTCGGAAACCACCCACCAAGTCATCAGCAATAGCAACTTCTTTCAACCCAACATTCTTTCCATTGAGGTCAAAAACCATGTCAATCCATACAAAGAATTTGTAGTAGGGTAGTTTTTCCTACAACGTCCAAACCTTCAATGTGTTAACAAGATTCTAAATCCAAATGATTTGAGTCCAACAACAAAATTGGTAATTACCTTATACCTTGGACACCCGAAGAACAACCTTCCTGGATTCTCGACGGTGCCGGGTTTGGAGATAATTGCATAGAGACCACATAAGCATTTCAGGTGTTATCCCTTACTTAAACTCATATTCTCACCGCCCTCATGGACAAACCTCCCTCCGCAACAGCTAGAAGCGGCTGAGCCTCCTGTACTACTTGCCACTCAGACACGCTCAATTTTAAAATACGAGGAGGGTGCCACGGTAGGTTTTTGATTTGTAGAGAAGAAATATGAGGGGGACCACAGTTACAAATGATGTGTGAGCATCTTTCCTATCTTTTCCTAGTGAATTTGCATTCAATTCATTGAGTTTAATCAAGAATTAATTATCTTTTAGCCACTATGGATGCTACTTTGAGTCTTGTTCAATTCTGTTTATTTTAGGTAGTATTCAGCTAGATTTGATGGAGTTTCTGTAGCACAAGAATTAAAGGAGATGATAGCGAGGAGCGACGCATGCGCGTACCTGATGCGTGCGCGTGATTTGGAGTTTTCCATGGCGACGCGAGCGCGTACCTGACGGGTACGCGTGAAAAGCGAAGTTGCACATCGACGCGTGCGCGTACCTGACGCGTACGCATGACATGCGCCACGTGCAGAAAATGCTGGGGGCGATTTCTGGGCTGTTTTGACCCAGTTTTCAGCCCAGAAAACACAGATTAGAAGCTACAGAATGGACGAAACAAGTGGTCTCCATCCATCAATTGAAGACTTGCTGATTATTTAATTAATTCTGATTTAAATTTAAATCTTAATTTTAGGAAAAGATATTATTTTAGTTTTAAAAATTAGATTTTAAATTTATTAGGATTAGATATAAAAAAAACCTCCCTGAGGGGATTCCAGGGAGTAAACTTTTGATTTCACCTCAGCCCAATTTACAATCCTAGTTTTTCTCTCTGAACCATGAGTAACTAAACCTCCATTGTTAAGGTTATGAGTTCTGTCTATTGTATGGATTGATACTATTATTTTTCTATTTTAATTCATGTACTGATTTATATTTCAAGAATTTTTTTCGTTCTTTATTTTATGAATTTGGGTGGAACGGAAGTATGACCCTCTTTCTAATTGAGTTCTTGTATAACTTGGAAAAGCTATTTACTTGAACAACAGCTTGAAAATAATTTCTCCTAAATTCTAATTATCTGGACTTAACGGGATACGTGATATATAATCCTCTTATATTTGGATAATTTGGATTTTTGTGGCATATAAACTAGAATTAAACTTCACCCCCTAATTGGAATTAATTGACCAAGGAATTGGCGGTTGATGAATTTTAGAGGAGACTAGAAAGGTCTAAGGAATTAGGGTCTAGTCACATATAGTTTTCCATGAATTAAATCTCGCATGATTAAAATAGTTAGTAAGAAAAGTCAATCCGAAAAATAGATAACTCTGAAGCCTTAACTGCCTTCTCCATATTTTATTCCCAACTTATTTATTTGCCTATCTTCTGTTTAATGCTTTTTGAACTCTCAAACACTATTTTCTGTTTGTATAACTAAGTAAATCACTTAACCATTGTTGCTTAGTCCTTCAATCCTCGTGGGATCGATCCTCACTCACCTGAGGTATTACTTGGTACGATCCGGTGTACTTGCCGGTTAGTTTGTGGTTAGAAATTATGCACCAACAAACAACGCCGTTCTGCTAACGAGAATGATGTGGGAGATGAGGTGGGAGATGATGTAGAAGATGAACACTCCAACAAGGTATGGTTTTCTCTGTAAAAAACTAAACAAAGGTGGGGGTTCTTCATATGAAGTGAAGAGAGACATTTTATATTCCTCTCAAACGCGAAAAACGACACTGTTCTGCTGACGAGGATAGGGACTAATTTGTCCAGCCGCGTCACCTGACACGTAGCAGTCCACATGGCCTTTAGACGTGCTACTTCATCATTTTCCGTCGGTCACAAATGGAGAAATCAAGCCAGGGACTGAATTGTCCGCCGGAGAAAATCTTTGGGGGTGTTTTTGGTATTAATTTTCTTTGGGGATTAAAGTGTCCGCTTTTAAAATCCTCAAGGACTAATTTGGGTAATTACTCTTTTAATAAGTTGTCTTTTTAGCAAGACTGTGATTTTTTTAAGATTTATTTTTAGTTCATTTTTTTGTAGTTTCCGCAGATATATTAGAGAATGTTCTCTAATATAATGAATTGTTTAAGGTTTATGACGGGCTTACTTTTTTTAGGATAGAGTTTTAGGACAGAAGGGGGAGAAAGTTTTTTTTCCTCAATGGTAGTTAATTTTCATTAAGAAAGAGAAAGGTCCAATTGGACTACACACAAAAGAGGAGAAAAGGAAAAGTTCCACTAAAAGACAAACCTGTGCTATTACAGGTTACTCAATTTTAGGGATTTAACATTTTCTTGGTCTCTCACTTGTTGTTCTTCGAGCTTCTTCGAGACATATCCATGGAGTCTTCCTTCGCTACTCGAATATCAACTCATTCCTAGCTTTCCAGTTCTGCCAGGTAAGATTCACTGCTAATTCCTGCTTCTCCACCGTGTTACTGCCTCCTGCGATCCTGTTATGAAATTCAAGCCACCATTTCTAGTTTTCTACTTCGCGAGTCGGTGATGGAAGTCTAGCTAGTCTCCATGCTTCCTTCGAGTCCGGGCACATCCATAAACAATGTACCACCGTTTCTTCTTGCTCATTGTACCGAAGACAAATTGGACTGATTGAAGGGATTTTTGAGTAGAGCTTCACTTTCACAGGTAATCCTTCATGGAAGGCTTTCCACATAAAATTTTTTGTCTTTGGTTGACTCTTTAAATTCCAGATTTCTGACCATAGCTTCTTGGTTTTACACTATTCAGGTAGAAAATCAATTGGAGGATAATTGAATTGAAAAGCTATATGGTAACCTGAGGATACAGAGTAGTAGCCATTCTTTTCCTTCATCCAGGTAACAATATCTTTTCCATTGTGTATATTGGTCTGTATAATTGCTTGAGAAATTTCTGGACTGAACCATTCTCTGATTTTACTTTGATTCCATTGTCTGTTTGGTAATATGAGGTCTAAAACCCAAATTGGTATTGGTTCTGGTCTTACATTAGAATTAAGAGTAATTGTAGTGAAATCCTTGACCCAAGAATCTTTTCTGATCCTTACTGAGATACCTCTTCTAATTTTTCACAGTAGGCCTATTTCTAAGACTTTTCTTCCTTCTAATACACTTTTCTAACCCCATGATGGGTTGTTCCCTGCTTCTGCTCTTAGAAAATCAGTGTATTTGTAGTATTTACTTTTATACACCTTTGATATCAGGGAGTTTGAACGCTTTAAAAGTCTCCACCCTTGCTTTGCTAACATTGCAAGGTTGAAGGCCTTTAAATCTTTGAAATTTAGTCCTCCTTGAGCCTGCGGTCTGCATGTAATTTTCCAACCAATCCAATGTATTCTTCTTTCGTCCCTTTTCTGGCCCCACAAAAAATTGAGCATGGAACACTGTATATCTTCCATTAGAGTGTCTGTTAGTTTGAAACAACTCAAAGTGTACAATAGAACCATTGTGGCTAATGCCTTGATCAAAACCTCTCTGCCACTCGGAGACAAGAGAGCTCTCTTCCAGTGTTGTAGTTTTTTATTTACCTTGTCTCTAATGTAATTAAATGCTGCTCTTTTCGATCTCTAAACAACCGAAGGCAAGCCAAGGTATTTGTTCTGATTACCGACATGAGAAACTTGTAATATCTCTGCTAACCGGTCACGAGTCCGAATTGGAGTGTTGTTGCTGAAAAAGACTGAAGATTTATCTAAGTTAATCACCTATTCACTGACTTCTTCATATACTTGTAGAATACTCAGTAAGTTCTAACAATCTCCTTCCGAGGCCCGACTGAATAGGATAGAGTCATCTGCAAAAAATAAATGACTGATTCTAGGGCATCTGTGGTTGAGTCTCAATCCAGAAATATCCTGTCTCTATTCTCCTCTGTGGAGCAGATGGGAGAGTCCCTCTGCACAAAATAGAAATAGATAGGGAGAGAGAGAGTCACCTTGTCGCAGCCCTCTACATGGCTTAAAATAGCCATGAGGTTGACCATCCACAGTGACAGAATAAGAAACTGTCATCACACATTCCTGAATCCAATCTAACCATTTTTTACAGAAACCCAGCTTCTTCATGACATTCCAAACGAAGACCATTCTACCCCGTCATATGCTTTGCTCATGTCCAGCTTCAGAGCTAAATTCCACTCTTCATACTCTTATTTTTCAGAGAATGCATGAACTCATGAGCTATAAGAACATTGTCACTTATTAACCTCCTTTTTACAAAAGCGCTTTGATTGTTACTGATTAGTCTGTTCATAACAAATTGCATTATATGTACTAAAATCTTAGAGATGATTTTATAAAATACACTACTAAGACTAATAGGCCGAATTTGTTTCATAGAGCTAACATTAGGAATTTTAGAAATAAGACATGTGCGTATGGTTAAAAGCCTTTAATAATTTATCTCCCTGAAAGAAACTTCTGACTGCCCGTATCACATCTCCTTTAATTATCTCCCAAAAGAATTGAAAAAATTTTGCTATGAAATCATCGTCTCCCGAGGCTGAAAATAAATTTATTGAAATGACTGCCGTTTTAATCTTCTTTTCTGTAACTGGTTGAGTCAAATTCCTATTTGTTACTGCATTGATTTTTTTGGGGATCCTATAACTAAATAATTATATCTTGATTACTTTAATTAAATCTAGCTACATCCTCACATCTTTTTTGGCTGATGGTGGTGAGATGTTTTAATATTACATTTAGACCTCAAAATCATTTATGTTTATTTACCAAATACAACAACACTTTAATAATAACATTATGCGACCTCTATATTTTGTCAAATTATCCTTACTAGCTGAAGATGGAATGAATTTTCTCGGGCTTAAAGAGACCAAAAATTCAACTACCATTATGGTCAAGTTCATTTCTCCTTTCTTGCATGTTGGTGTGTTATGTCTAATCATTTGGAACTTATCATAGACCTCAATCCTCCTCCACGATCATCACATTGTTTGGATTCCCTTACATCTCTGTTTAACTCGACATCATCATTGTTAATTACCTATCAATTGGTAGAAAATTTTGTCATTTTTATTTTTATTTTTTAATTTTTCATAATAAATTTTATCGTCTTATGCTTTGTCATTAAAAAATTTTAATAATAACTATATAATTAACAGTAAAAAAAATTTTAAGAGCCATAAAAAATATATAATAATAATAATAATAATAATAATAATAATAATAATAATAAATATATAATTGTTATAAATAAATTAAATAAAATATACAGTAATCATTGTGCTATTATCATTAAAAATGATTTTTGTTGTGGTGACACAGAATAATATTCGTTGAAAGAGTGTCGGTGGAAGATGCTGGTATGACAGTGGTGATGACCATGATCATGGTGATGCATCAACTGTGTTAGTTTTTTGTTGGAAGAGGAGCTAAAGATGTAGAAATAGAGAATAGGGTAAATGTAGTGGGTCATTGAAAAATTTTCTTTCAACTGTGATCATTTGGGAAAATGCATGAAAGTATCAAAAAGACAAAGAAGAGATGCCGCGTCAAACAAATTAAAGAAGTGGACAAAAGTTGTACTGTCAGATCAAATATTTTTTACATCTACTTATTGATGTGGTGAATAAAGATATATGGACTACTAAATGTAATACAAAGTTTTTTTTTTCTTCTAATATTAATATTCATATATAGGTTTTACTATAACAAATTGAATAAGATACTTGTTCAAAATGTAAAACAATTTTTTTAAAGAAAAAAGATATATTTTAAAATTTTCAATGATAATAAGGCTTGAATAATCTAAAATGTTATATACTACTTGAATCTTTTATTCATAGACTTGGCCTGAATGGTAATTTGCTAGCAACTAGGTTAAGACTCAAGTGAATTAATATAGTTATATATGATTAATAGTTAAATTAGTTCTTGAAAGATGAAATTTTTTTAAATTTATTTTTGAAATATTTTATTAATTAAATTGGTCGTTTAAAAATTATAAATTAATCATATTTGTCCTTCAGTTACTCTATTAATAATTTTCGTCAACGATTAATTATGTGAAATATTAATTAATAGTATACATAACACCTAATATGTCCAATTGAACGTTAACTAACTATGTTTATGAAATCAATTAATATTTTACAAGTTACAATATCAATCGTTGACAAAAATTGTTAATGGAATGATTGAATGACACATATAATTAATTTTTAATCTTTGATAGACCAATTTAATTAAAAAAAAATTTTAGAGATGAATTAAAAAAATATCATATTTTTTAGAGATTTATTTGACAATTAACTATATATATATATATATATATATATATATATATATATATATATATATATATATATATATATATCTACAAATTTGAAGGTTCAAATTTTGAGGAAAAAAATAAATTAATTTTTTTAAAAAAATATTTTGTAAATACAAATTATCAGCTACAACATATTTATGTATATTTAATTATTTATACATAAGTTGCTTTATATATTTTTTTAAAGAAAGCAAACATCTACGTACCAAAATAATCAAATGCTTCTCATAACAAAATAATCAAATTATTCATGACAAAATAAATTTTTTTTCTTACAACAACTTAATCAATTTTTTTAGTATTTATATAACATATAGTTATATAATATTAGTCAAAGTATTTGATAAAATTAATTTTAATTAATTGATTATTAAGCTTATTTTACATTTAAAAATAAAAATAAAAATATGATAACATCAACTAAGACGTTGTTAAGTTATTTCAAAATTAAAAAATAAATTTAATTAACTAGTTATTACCGACGACCTGACCGTCAATAAATTTAATGGCAATTGAGACACCATTTATATGTTAACAACATAATTGGCGAAAAAAAAAAGAAGAAGATTTTTTTCCCAAATTATCAATAATTTGGCTGTTTCTAATTAATCGGTCAACTCCAACAGAATGATGATAATGGAATTATTGAGTTAAGCCTCACTTTAGTCTCTGAGATTAGTGAGTTATACTGATTTAGTCCTCGAGATCCTAATTGCACTAAATTAGTCTCCCGAATTCAAAAAAATGCACCATGTTAGTCTTTCTCCCAATTTCAGTCACCAGAGCACTAACGCCATCAGTGACGTGGCCATTTCTTGTCACGCTGGACCTAGCAACGGTTAGATGACATGGCACTCAAATTTGATTAGCTCCAATTTAGTCCTTGTCCCCTTTTATAACCAAGTTTCTGCCCTAACTTCTTCCTCTTCTTCTTCTATCCACTTTTCCTAGTTTTTCGTCTTCTTCCTCGCTGTGCAGCTTTCTAGGTTTAGGATCATGAGTGCAAGTGGGAGCCACACTTCCATGCGGTCAAACAGAAGGATCTCCAGAGGAACCAATAGAGCATCGAGTGTTCCAGAGTGGTGTGGGTGTGGATGCCGCCCTGTTCTCCGGTGGTCCACAACAGAGGCTAACCCTAACAAACCATTCTTTGGGTGTCCTAATTATAATGTCAGTGAAAAAAGGTGGTGTGGTTTATTTGTCTAAAAGTAATAAGAAGCTAGTAACAACAAAGAGACAATAAGAGCAATCAAAACAGCCAAGTGCCTTCCTGATGATGAATGGAGAAGTTGTGGTAATTGAAGAATCAAAAACAAAAGTACAGATATAATCATAATCCTTGCTGCGTAACTGGTCCAAATGTCGGTACTAACACCAGAACCTGCACATCAAGATCTTATTAGACCAAGGATCCAAAAGAATTATATCTTCAGGACTGGCAACAAAACAGCATTATTGCACATGCACATACATCATGGTTTTGAAGAAATAATAAATAAATAAGAAAACCATGAACCGCATTTTATATTTATAGTTTCAACCAGCATCCTTCACAAAGTTCAAAAGTACTCTAGCCTATAATGTCAACAACAACAATTGCCAGTGCACAAATCCAGTTCTTCGAAACTTGAAAGCGTTATGAATCCTTGATCCAAAATGATGGAAGAAAGGTACTTGCTTTCATTACTAAGTTAGTCATTTCAAAGATATACTGGAATATTCTGAGCAAAGAGAAGTTTACTCCAGTAACTCTTAATACTACAAAAAATTAAATATCGAACAATATCAATAGATATACCAGTTAAACTGTATCTCCGCGTGTCTACTGAATCCAATGCAACTGAATTCACCAGATCACACTTGCCGACAATTACGCAGGTACCCCATATTATAGTCAGAAGCAGCACAGTTGACCCAGCTAGCAGGCCCATTCCGACAGAAACCTGGTCTTGAGCAGTTTCTTTACTACCTGAAAGGCCAGACAATGTAGAAAACAAAAGTAGTCAGAGTAGAAGTCAAAACAGAGAAGGGTGGGGAGGAGAGGGTGGTGCAAATTAATACACGTCACACAAATTGGAATTTCAATAGATTGGTAAATCCAAAGCAACTATAATGTTACAAGATAAGAGAGATCATATAACTAACTATTTCTTCTGACGCAAACAAAATACAAAAAGAGACATCTCAATGCAATAGCCGTACTACTTAGCTAAACCATGAATATCTTAAACTCGACTTTTTCTGCCTTTGACAGACAATGCTGAACTGCACTTAATTTAATAACTCAGGAGTCTGAATTTAAAATAAATTCCCGCACTGTTAACTAGTAAATAAACATGATGAAGTTAAAGTAACTGCCAAAGCATCGTTCAAAACTCAAATGTGTTTAGCCCTTCAAACTTTCTCAAAATCAAGAAAAGAGATATCCACTGGGTTTAGATAATGAGATGTGATTTTACAAGTGCCTCAAAAGATACCAAACAGCCAAAAAATAAAGACACTTATCATTTACGGCGAATGATGAGGTTCATATTCTTCTCAAACAGGTAGGGATCAAAAGGAAACATTCGAAAAGGAACAACTCACCTTATCAATTCGGAGGGGTCAGAAAAAAAAAAAGAACCATCAAAAACAGTGTTCAAACCAATCTCAAAACTTCTTAATGCTAAAGCCATCAAACTCCACATCAATTACTTTTCCCGTAAAGCTCAAGAGAAATACAAAATTCTAAACTGCTGCATCTTAAATCTCAAAAACTTGCCCAGAAATTCTTTTTCCAAAACCCCACAATATCAAAGAAAATTGCAAGGTACACATCAGTTCTAGTGAATTTTCCGTCACATATATATGCTTACGTGGCAATCAGAATATATGCAGAAAAATCTATATGAATCGAATCATACTCAAATCAGCAACAAGTTGAAAAAGGAACAAAACTTACACAAAATTCAATATTAAAAACACATGATCACTCATGCGAAGGTGCTGATGCTTCCACCATTGGAACAGAGTATAAAAAGAAACCCCCTAACACAATTCCACAAAACATCAAAACAAAATCCTAACACAAAATCAGATTTAAAACTTGTGAACCGACAATATATAAAACACTTAGTCATGATCAACAACCATCATAGCATTTCATTAAATTTGAAAAAAAAAATTCTGATGCTCACTAACCTCAGTGACGACACAAAAGATCTCTGAAGTGGCAAACGAACTCTTCCGATAGTTGCACAGCAAACGTTATGTTCCAATGGTCTCGACAAATCCTTTTGCAGCCACCAATTGCTATTTTGGGTCACTCATGGAAGAGAAGCTTTTTTTTTCTCTGCGTCACTCATGGAGAAGGAGAAGATGAAGAGTAGAAACAAAAAGGGGTGCCTAACGTTTTATTTCCCATTACATACAAACGACGTCGTTCAAAGGGATGTTTAGCGCCAAATTAGAAACGACGTCGTTTCATTGGGTCCAGCGTGGCAAGAAATGGCCACGTCACTGACGGCGTTAGTGCTCCGGTGACTGAAATTGGGAGAAGGACTAATGTGGTGCACTTTTTCGAATCTGGGGGACTAATTTAGTACAATTGGGATCTCGATGACTAAATCAGTGCAACTCGCCAATCTCAGAGACCAAAGTGGGGCTTAACTCTGGAATTATTTGTAACAGTAAATTTAAATTACTAGTATTATTATCGGACGGAGAATTTGAGAAAATAAGCTTATAAATTAAAAAGATTTTTACTAAAAGCATTTGAATGAGTAAAAATGTTGGAAAGACCTTGGTTCTTGTCAAATTTAGGAGTTTTCCTTTATAATGATGAATATTATCTTCTTACATTGCATTTTTTTTCCATTACGATGAATTCTTTTGTTTATGGGATTTTTTTTTTTTTTTTTTTTGTTTCTTTTATATCTCTATGGAAGTCTTTTGACTTTTGTTTTTAAGTTTGACATTTTCTTATTAATGGATATATTTTTTTTTTTTGGACGTGTTATTAATGGATATATGAAGATCACCATATTCTACTCTTAGTTAGGCCGTTAGACCGAAAGCGGTTTAATTGGGCCTAATGTTACATTCAACTTTTCAAGACCAAAAACAAACTTTTCAAAAATTAAAATTTCTTTTGTCATAATTCAATTGTAATTAAAAGCCACAAAGGAGAATCCAAAAACGAAAAAAAAAAAAATTAAAAGCCACAAAGGAAAATAAATTTTAAGGAACAGAAGAGGGTTAGGTTTCCGACGAGTCTAAGGAACTGAAGAGGGAAAGGAGAAGGTTAGGGATAAAGCCACGAGAACGATGAATAGGAAGCAAAAGTTGATGAAGTTTCAATTAAAGATGGAATTCTCCATGACCAAAATAATAATAATAATAAATAAGTAAAGATGGAATTCTGGGATCCTTGTTGCATGTGTTCAGTCTCTTTTTCAAACTTATGCTGCATTCTTAAATCTATTACGATTTTCATTCAATTAATTTGGGAATTTTTGAAATTAGAGTTTTTAATTGAATGGGGAATTTTGATTATCTAGTTGTTAAAATAAATAATAATTCCACCTTATTATTAAATTGAATTTAATTTTGATATCAGTGTAAAATAATTTTATACGTGTATCTAATTACATTATGTCACATCAATAAAAATAACTATGTTTTATATTGAGTGTGTGAATAGATATCCAAAAAAATAGATATAATTATACAACGATGTAAAATATTTTATACTGTCAGTGCATCAAAATTAAACTTTATAAATTATCAAAAGTTTACCAAATCATGAAATCCGTTAATTGGTTATGCATTTTCTATTAATAAAACGAAAGTAATTAATTAACAGTTGATATTTTTGTTAAATTTAATAATTTTTGAGAGATATTTTATAGTTTTTGTCTTTTGAGAGTATTCTTGTGAATGCATTACAAGAAAAAAAAAGTGTATTTTTCGACGCTAAAAATCGTCGGTTATCTCTCCCGTCGATATTTTTCGACGGCTTGCTGTCGATATTATTAAAAAATATAATTAAAAATAAAATATTAAAATTGACAGCAAAGTCGTCGATTTTTTTGTAATCCATTAACGAAAATATTTTTATTTTAAAATCGACAAACGTATCGTCTATTTTATTATTTAAAATATCCACACATTTTGTCGTCGATAAATTTAAATGGTCTTGATCACTTTTTAAAATTAAATGGATGGTACATATTTAATGTTTAAAATCGACGCCTAGGACGTCGTTTTTTTCAAATTAAAATCGACGGGTATGCTGTCGATTTTTATCAATAAAATAAATTTTCCCCCACTCACTCCCCGCATTTCCTTCATTTCCCCAAATTCACCATTTCAATTTTCATCAACCCTTATTTTACCCCTGAATTCACCTCGCATACTTCAACCCTCCTTCTCCATCGCCGCCGCTCCACTGCTTCCGTCACATCGCTGCTGCCGTCGCACCGCTGCTGCCGTCGCTTCGTCTCTCTGCACCGTTGTTGTTGCTGCTCAATCAAAATTAGTTACTCACTTACTCTCTCTCTCTTTTGCTCTTCATTGATTTTTCATCAATTTTTTGGATAAAAAATTTGTTTCAGCATTACTACAGAATAGGTCTTCAAAGATTAATTTGGTACTAATCATTAATCTAATTTGGATCCTGAAGCAACTTAAAAAGCACAGAAGAACCTAGTATCTAGTTTCTTTAATCCCTAATTTCGCAGATTCACTTCAATTATTCTGTAGCATAAACTCAAGTTTTCTTATTCACTACTTTTTTCAATGATTCTGTTTGTGTTGAGCAACTTTAATTTGTTTTCTTTTGTTTTAGATTGAATCTTAAATCTATAATTTGTTTTCTCTGTCTCGCGTTTTGCAATTTGTAAACAAAGGAGTTTCGGACATTGATTCCTAAAGGCTTTGAAGTAATTGGAGAGCTTGCTTACGGAGCCGGCGCCGACGCTCAAGCGACAGTTCATGCTGCTCGTAGACTGAGGAAGCTTCTATACGGTGAAGAGGAAGGGGATAATCGACCGGTGATCGGAGCAGTCGCCGCCGGTTCCGGCGAGCTGAAATTTTTCGTGTCGGAGAGTGGAAAATCGAATAGCCTCGAAGAGGTTGATTCAGTTGTTGAAGAAGAACATTAGGAGAAATGTGTGGGAGAATGGTTGCTTGATTCGTTGTGAGCTTCCGATCAAGTTGCCAGTATATTATCCTCTCAAGAATACGAGTGGTTAGTTTTATTCAATTTTTGTTTCTTCTAATCTCTAAGTGTTCGTTTGGATTGGTGTTAATTTTGCTTTGCATGTTCTGCTGGGGTTGTATTTTGAAATTAACTTCAATCAATTCATATTTTTTGCATTGCCATGTAATGAAGCAATCTAGGGATTGGAAATTGGAGTTTGTGAGCTAGTAGCGTTAATTGATAATAATTTGATGATGGAAGTTATAGAGCACAGGACTTATGAGATACAATGAAAACTTTAGCTCCAAGTAAAATTGTTGATTATGATATTCTTCGTTTTAATTGTTTAATTGTTGCTGATGTTATATGATAGTATTTATGATTTATTTTTAGTGGTTATTTATTATTATTTTTTTTGGCCTGCTACCATGAATCATGCGCATTGTGAATTGTGAAATGACTTCAATCATCCATTTTGTGATATTTTCTTCTTCTTAGAATACAGATACCATCTAAGTTAGTGTTCTCTTTAACAGCTTAGGGCCATCATCAGCGTCTGCTGTGCCTGTTGCAGAGTACATTCCAGGTCAGGAATCAAGAGTTAGGGTCAAATTGATGTCCTATATCCTATATGTTAGCATGATTTTTTTTGGGTATTTTTTTAACTGAAGTTGAATTATTACCTTCAGCCCAGGATGAAGCCAGGCTCCTTGTTATGGATATTAAACTAGATGTACTCTGCTATGCTTCTAAGAAGCTCCCCTTGAGGCATGCAGTTTCAAGATTAATCATCCCTCGTTTAGCTGATCAGTTAAATGCATTGCAGAATTCAATGTTGCCTAACCTTTTAGGACAACACCCTCAGGTAAGGCAATGCATTCATATAGGCAGCTTGATTTTTCATTCCACCTTGAGTCTAAACATTTCGCAAGAACATATTCCTATGGTTAATGGATGTAGAGGTACATATTCATTTTTTTGTCCTATATGTTGCACCAGGATTATGTGTAATTGTGCTTGTCTGACTTTTCATAAGATTTCATTAGAAATTGGTTTTATTGTTTTGAAATGGTTTATGATCTCTAAATAAGGTCATGACAATGATTAATGGGTTACTGGATTCTCATTTATTTATGAGTGATGATTTTCTACCCAGTGGGATAAGGTTTTGTTATTGTTGTTGTTTGTATGAGTGATGACAGCATTAGTAATTGCATATTTGGATATATATGTATAAGTGCTAACAGATACCAATGTGTCTAAAATTTTCCAACAGATATTATGTTATAGTAGATCAAGATATGATTAAAAAAACAGATCTTTCTTCTGCAAATGCTTGTCTGTGCTACTGGGATATATCAGATGCAATTTATGAAAGAATATTGATATTGATTTTACTTTTGTGGATAATACGTCAACATAATTTCTGGTTTTCTTTTTATAGTTATCTATTTTGCTAATTTTTATACTTCAAAATTTTATTTTCACGTGTATTTAATACATACTTTTCTTTTTTATTGACTAACAAGTTTTTTGAATTGTCAGATAAAACCTTATCACTTCACTCTTCCTCATGTTCTGCATCCAATTACTGTTTTCTATGAACTGAGTTTCGGGGAGACAGAAATGAAGCAAGGTATGCTTCTGTAATCTGACATGGATAGGATAATTCTTTTAACATTTACCTGTCTCTTTTAGAAAATACTATCACAAGGCTATTTTGTCTGCTATTGTTAAGTTTCATAGAAGAATTTATGTATTCTATCTCCAGACTTTTTCTGTTTATCATTATGATCTTATCATGCATCTCTGTTATATGAAATATTTTGCTCTCTGCAGTTGAAATTAGGAGATCCTTACACACAAGGGTTGGATTACCTTTTGATCGACCCCTTCTGAAAATCGCTAACGCCTTGGATTTTTCAAAATTGAAAATTGGTGGTCTTGGCTCTCAACAAAAGGGTAATAAGTAGATCTAATTTATTTATTTATTTTGTAATTCTTTATAAGTACTGAGAATTATGATTTCATCTGCATTTTCATTGTTTATTTTTTAGTAATAACTCCTATACTTTCCTCTGTTTTATGCCGTCATTTACTTAATATTCTTTTCGTAATATTAGGTTTAACTTTACTCAGGGATGTACAGTTGGGATTTCAAACAGTGGGGTTAAGTGTTGTTTTGCTCTGTATCTCAGTGTAATTTTTCTCTGACTCATCTAAAAATGTTATGGTTTTTGCAGTTTTTGGGGGAAGTGTTTCTCTTGTTCAAGGTTCCTATGAATACTTTCATTATCTTCAGGATGGTTTTAATGATTCGGTAATTTCCATCTTTCTGCTTCCCAATAGTTTTGAAATTACATGTCTTCTTTTTCATGTTGACCTTTATTGCAATGACATAACCAAATACACTCCATTTGTAATTACTGAGTAACTGGTTTTAAATTATCAGACAAAGATAATCTGGTTTTATGCAGTTGTAAATCACTACTTGAAAATGAATATAATTAAAGCAAAATGGCTCTTAACTCTATTTCTTTGTAGTATCACAAATTAAATCACTTACTTTGATTTTATAGGGATGGGGTTGTGCTTATCGCTCTCTCCAAACTATCATTTCATGGTTCAGACTCCAAAACTACTCATCTATAGAGGTTCCTTCTCATAGGTATTTTCAGTTTGCCTCATCTTAAGGATGGATTTTGTTACTAGGGGATATGTCATTTCATTTTAATATTTCTTAGAAGTAATTTAATCTTAGCTTATTTCCGTATTTTCTCTTCAGGTTTAAAATTATACTGCACTTTATTTTTTTCGGTTTGATGTAGTAGTAAATATATATCATTGAAGAGATTTTATAAATCCACTATTCCAGCCAAAATTCATTCATATCACATAAAAATTTTGGCATGTCATACTTGTGCGAATGATTCAGACTGACAAAGATGCAACCTTTCTCAGAGAAATACAGCAGTCACTTGTGGTGATTGGTGATAAAGATTCTTCTTTTGTTGGGACACGGGATTGGATTGGTGCCATGGAGTTGACCTTTGTTTTGGACAAACTTCTTGGCGCAAGTATTCTCCTTATTACAGTATTTGGTAACATTAACCTTTAGGTTAATTAAACGCTAATTGATTAAACGTTAACCTTTGATTTTTCTATTCCAACTGGACAACATATGCTGAGCCCTAGGCAAAGAAGGCTATCTAGATACTTGATTTGATCTGAACAGAGTGCAAACCTTTTTTTTGTTTCCTCTTTCTAAATCACTTATTTGGGTTCTAGATAAATTATTTGACTTGACTAGGTTGTTTTCTTTCTGAAACAGGTCACATGCAAAGTGATCAACGTTAGATCCGGAGTTGAGCTTCCAGAAAAATGTCGAGAGCTAGCATTGCATTTTGAGACCCAAGGAACACCTATTATGGTTGGTTAATCAATAATATACTTTTATACTTTCCATCTGTCATTCATCTACAATATTTCTCAAAATGATTGGCTTAAATTCCAAAGTATATATTTTTTCAGTTGTATATTTGCTTCAATGATTTGTCTTTTGCTCTCTGATATTTTCAGAATGAGTTACTCTTAATCCTCTAGCATCTAAATACAGGTAGTGGTGTACTTGCATCTACACTCTTGGGAGTGGATTACAATGAAGCAAGTGGAGATTGCGCGTTTTTAATACTCGATCCATACTATACAGGCACAGATGATCTGAAAAAGATCGTTAATGGTGGCTGGTGTGGGTAGAAGAAAGCTGTTGATAGCAAGGAAAAGAATATCTTCTTGCATGATAAGTTTTATAATCTCCTTCTACCACAGAGGCCCAACATGGTTTGATAGGATCATTTTTATAGAAGGTAACAGTTCCTAGTTTGTACCAATTTTCTTGCAATGGAATGGTAGTTTTTCATGGTTGGAATTTGATAGTTCAGTTAATTAGTTGACTCACTTTTGGGTTGGTGTTTGTAACTGGCATTCTGTGACTGTAGTCTATTATATAGGATTTACCTCTGTTATCTATTTGAGTTACTTGGACAAGTAAATGATGCGAGCAAAGGGTATTCCAAGATAATTAGAGTATTATTTCATCATCTTATTAACCTTTTTATTTTAGAGGAATTTGATCCTTCAACTATAATAGTTAATTTTTGTAATAATGATTCTTTTAAAGTTTTGTAGTTTAATATATTAGTGCTTTTGTTAAGAATTAAGTTGACTAATAAAAAAGAGCTACTGTGAAAATTTATCTTGTCTTAAGTCTTTATGTTAGAGGATTATTTATTATTTTAATAAGTTTGTAAATTCATTATCTAATATTTAGTATAAATTTTATTTTTATATTTAAAAATTTATTTGCATTAATTGTTTACTAATTTTCAAATAGAAAAAATAATTAAAAAATATAGCTATTAAACTCGACGGTAGCGTTGTCGCTTTTTAAATTTAAAATTGACAAAAAAATAAAATATAGACAAAGAATTAATCGGTATCTAAATAATTAAATCGACGGTAGTTATGTCGATTTTATTTAATCAAATATTGACGACAATATTGTCGATTTTATTGAATCAAATATCGACAAAAAAGGCGTCAATTTTATATAATAACATCGATGGCAACGTTGTCAATTTTAGTAAGAAGGTAAAATTTTCAAACTCATATTATAGACAGAAATGATGTCGATTTTATTAAATTATTATCGACGACTAGACAAGCCGTCGATTTTATTCGAATTTTGAAAAATCGACATGTTTAATAGCGACCACCTCTATCGTCCATTTTGCCGTCAATTTTTAATATTATCGACAACTTAACCGTCGATTTTGCCGTCAATTTTAACCATGTTTCTTGTAGTGATGTCAACATTTTTCGGATATTATTTTGGTGATTTCCTCTTTATATTGTTATCATTCAATTCCCTTATGAAACTCAACTTCATGAGAATTGATTGTGTGTATTTTACTTTTTTTCCCTTCATATATATCGTCATTCAAAGTATACTCTTATAGTCTTATTTTCATCATAAATATTTTCATCATAAATATTGATGAATATTGTTTTGGTCAAAGGGTTTTTGCAAAGCTTCCTTTCCGGCGGCCACCTTTTCATATTCGAGCTGTGATTTTTCTTGTTATTATATGCATTTTTATTAATGTCAAAGATTTATATACAATTATCTTAATATAAAATTAATAATTAAAAATTATTACTTATGAGAGGGTATTCAGTGGCCGGGGTACGAGAGTCTTCTGGAACATGAGTGAATTCTACCAACTGATCAATTTTATTTCCAAGAGTTTTCTTTAAACTGGAGGGTAATCGGTCTATGCTCAGAGGGGTAGAGTGATGTATAGGCTGAGAAGAGCTTGATGAGTCTGTGATATTCATGATTATATTTAGTGATTCTCTCTTACTTGCTTTTACTAGTAGTACCTTCTTCTTCCTCTTATCAACCTGAGGCTCTGATACCACAGACAAAAGAAATCAACCCTCACTTCTATTCGCCATCTCATCCATAGAAACCCTTCTCCTCCTCCCAAAGAAGTCATCCAGTCCTCTAATCTCCAACAGTGTGGTTTAAAAGCCACTACTGCTGAACAATACATAACCTTAGAAATCCCACAAGAACTCATCCAAAACTACCAAAACCAAGGCTACACTCATATGCATCTAGGGGCAGTCAGGCTCATTCTTACCCTTCATGGAAGGAGATCTCTTCCGGTAACAGCCAAAGTTGCTCTTTTAGATACTACTTTCAAAGAATACCAACATGCCTTGATCGGAGCATTAGTAACAACACTCTCAAATGGAAGTGTCATTCTTACTATAGCTCCTAATTTCACCATGAGATTATCAGATCCTACGATAAGTCAAAGGCTGAAAATCCAAATACAATTGGTAGGAGTAATTCAAGACTCTAATGTTGAACAGGCCACCTTACATCACCAAGTCCTCTACAGAGTCCAAGATCATGCTCTTGATCTTAATCTCCCAAACACTACTGGAGAAGCCCTATTCATGTTCACAGACAGTGCTGGAGGACCTGCAATAGTAAATATTCCAAGGATGATCACTACTGAAGAACTTTCTTCTATCATTCCATTGGAATGGATTACTGATTATGAGAAAGCTTTCCCAAAAGAACAGGTTGATGTTCATACTACAGCACCTCCAACTATTACTCATAATAGTGATCGTACGGTGACGACTGTCTTTCAGAAACCTGGAATGACCAAACAAATTTCACTGCGAAGATCATCTTTCAGAAGGATCAATATGATCTCTCCTGTTCAGGTGCAAACAACTCATGATCAAAATGATCCACCAGTGCATTTCTATGAGAATGGAAAATCTGTTTACGTCTCTCACGTAAATGGCCACTTCATTTGGGATGTTGATCCCTCTATGTGTGATTCTGACTGTGA